>NW_020945735.1:0-2231 GCF_900497805.2 Vombatus ursinus
ATTCAAGAGTTCTCAAGTTCTACAGTTTCTAAATTTAAAAAAAAAAACTATTTCAGTTCCAGAACTCATAATGAGAAAAGATTTTCTATATGCATCATCTCCACAATTAGATTGTGAGCTCCCTGAAAGCAGAAACTGTCTTACTTTTCTATTGGCATCTCCAGGGCACAGTGTTTTCCATATAGTAGTCACTCAACAAATGCTTTTTCATCTTTAGTTCATTTCTCAATAGCATGACACTAGGAGAAGAAAGTGGATGCTAAGAAAAAGAACTGTCAATGGACTACCATGTAGCTGATGGACTAAAGCTATAGCATGAAGAGTAGAGGGTGGGGAGGAAGGATGGGAAGGGAACTGGGGAAGCATGAAATCTGATTTCTGCTAATTTGTCATGTTATTTTTATCAGTTGCCCAAACAGTGTCATTCTCAGGTAAACATTGAGCTCTTGTTAGTAGCCCCCAAAGGGTCTTTACTTTCTGGGGAGTCTAATGGGCTACTGAGTGCTATATATTTTATATTTATTCATGGGTTCCTATGAGTTCTTTGTATATTATGAGAATTTTCTGTAATGGGTGAAAAAAAGACTATTCCATACCAGATGTACCAGATACCCATATTGTACATCGAATACCTGTGCAGTTGAGGATGCTGTTATATTTGGGGAAATGTAGACCAAAGTTATGCATTATTTTGCTTAGATTAATTGCAGAAGTTTTGAATGAAGCCTTTACATTTTTATAACTAATGCCCACAAGAAATAAAAAATACATCATGTTACTTTAAGATATGAAGAGCATATGTTCTTGCCATTGGCCCAGCCTGTTGCTGAACCTTCAGGATCACCAGACTTAGAGATCTTGCCCTTTAGGACTTGTCCTCTCAGTTCTGAAACTCCTGCTCTTGGACGATGTGGTACTTGTAAGTGTCATATGGCTCACTAGCTCAAGCCATGCAACACATTCCACCCCAGCCATGTTCATGCCATCCCCATGTGGTTACCCATGTTATACCCTCACCCTCCTCCCTCCATTTTCAGCTCTGAAGCAGTGATTAAATCAATACTGCCATCACTCTTTCAAGAAGTGTATCAGTCAGCTCTCTAATGGATCAACTTATTAGCTCTGCGTCTTTCAAACCAAACACTCTCGCGGACCACTACTGCCTTATACGTATTGTCTCTTCCTTTTAGAATGTAAGCTCCTTGAGGACACTCACTTGTATTTGTATCCCCAGCGCTTGGCACATAGTAAGCACTTAATAAATTATTTTTCATTGACTCATTCATTCCATTCATTCATTCATCAGAGATAGCATGACACAGTAAACGTAATGTTGGAGTTGAGTTGGAAAGATGTAAGTTCAAATCCTGTTCTGACACTGTGACCCTTGTGTAATTACAATGTCCATGTACCTCAAACACCTTCCTAGGAACAAGTCACGATCTGGAGGAAGGACCCATATTAATAATTCTGAGCTCAAATCCAGCCTCAGACACTTACCACCTGTGTGACCCTTGGCAAGTTATTAAAACTTGCTTCAGTTTCCTCATCTGTAAAATGGGGATAACAGTAATACCTCTTCCCCAACATGGCTGTGAGAATAAAATGAGATGATTTGCAAAATGCTTTGCAAACCCTAAAGTGACACAGAAATTCTGACTATTATTATTATTATTAGTTCCCCATGCTGATAAAATGATCAGTCCTTTAGTATTATATTAGCCTATAAAGGGTATAAAGAGTCTGTGTCCAGTGCTAGAGTTAATGTATGGCCACTCATTTCATAGAAGAGTCTGTGATGAAACTGCTCACGCTTCTGCCCCAAAGGTTGTTCCCCAAAAGATTTCTTCAAGCAGACTCCTGTTTCTGGCTGCCTTTTAAAAAAAAAAAACAAAAAAACAAAAAAACTTCCCTCCATCACTTATCTCCTCTGAAGACCTTCTGTCTGGTTCATGGCCTTTTTCTATTTTCTCTTCTATAACAGCACTCCAAATCAACTGTATCCACCCTAGTCCAGTATGCTCAGAATCTCTTCTACTACACATAATATTTAGCACAGTGGGAGGGAATTTTGAGATACAGATTACACATAATTGAAGTACATTTTAAGCCCATAATCCCACATTAATCGCTGATATTAAATATCCTGTTAATTAAGCACTTCCTGTTGTCACTCCCTTTTCAATCTACAGGTCTTTTCTCTAACCTTAGCCCTGAGAGTCACCCCTTTC
>NW_020945736.1:0-1267 GCF_900497805.2 Vombatus ursinus
CTAGCTGCCACTCTGCTGTTTCTTTCTATCCTAGTTGTTTGCAGAACACTCACATGACAGTATTGCTTATATTTCTAAGTCCATTGCCTTTCACACAAATGGTCTCAAACATTTATTTCCACTGGTCCCTGATTTCTTCACATGCATACCTTTTTAAATATTTAATGTGACCACATGCCTCTCCCATTTGCCTTTTCCAATACTTTTGAATAATGCATAACCTTCCAGAGCCAATTCTACTCATGAGGTCCATTCTACTCCATGACACCTATAAGGTCAAATTTGTAACCTTCCATTAAGGTCTTTAATTCAATTAGTTTGATATCTAATACTTTGCCCATTTTTGTAGAGACATGTTAAGTAATGATTATTATTGATGGATCTTGCTTGAATTTGACTTTTGTGAAATTCTGGTTGGATGTACTAGTATTATTCCTGCATTGTAGCCATTGTAATATCAATCTTGGGGGAATATTTATTGTCAATTTTGTCCCACCCCCTTGAGTTGCAGTTTAAACTCTTTTCACTATGTTTGCAAGAAATCCAGGGAAATGAGAGAGAAAATTAGTGAGTATTTTCTATATGGATATGTCTACTAAGGAGAGAAACCCTTCTCACAGACAAGCATGAAATTTGTGCACTACACTGTGCTGTGGAAGCAGGATTAGCCTCAAATGTAGTGAGCAGTTGATCTTTCAGGGACTCTGGAAAGAAGCCTCAACCCTACAAAACATCCCCCCACAGACATATACACACCTATATACACATGCACTCCTTTGCCATATTGGTAAAGCCTTTGTATAGTGATGTCCTAAAATCATGCAATTAACTGATTTACACATTAAAGTTAATGACTCATCTTTTATCTGATAGAAGGTTTTGATAGTAGGACACTGGATAACTGAAATGAAGTGACAGGATTTGATGAGGGTGGAGGCAAAGAAAGCAGAAATTCTGCTTTTTGGACACACTCAATGCAAGGACAAACTATATACTTTATAACTTTGCTCAAATCAGGTTTTCTGTTTTGGGCCTCTGGGAAGGAAGTTTTTAGAAAACCTGTTTACTTGTCCTGCTTCTTTTTCTACCTTTCTCCAAGGTAGTCTTTAATTCCTACCACAGAAGCAGGAAGTTGGAGCCAAAGGCTAGCACTCTGCTCTTTTCAGAGAGAGGGGAACTGAGCTAGACTTAAAGTCTCCCTTGGAGATGTATGGCTGGGTTAGGGAGGGGAAGAAGAGGCTAGGGATGTATCTATCTCCTTCCTCAA
>NW_020945737.1:0-1267 GCF_900497805.2 Vombatus ursinus
CTAGCTGCCACTCTGCTGTTTCTTTCTATCCTAGTTGTTTGCAGAACACTCACATGACAGTATTGCTTCTATTTCTAAGTTCATTGCCTTTCACACAAATGGTCTCAAACATTTATTTCCACTGGTTCCTGATTTCTTCACATGCATACCTTTTTAAATATTTAATGTGACCACATACCTCTCCCATTTGCCTTTTCCAATACTTTTGAATAATGCATAACCTTCCAGAGCCAATTCTACTCATGAGGTCCATTCTACTCCATGACACCTATAAGGTCAAATTTGTCACCTTCCATTAAGGTCTTTCATTCAATTAGTTTGATATCTAATACTTTGCCCATTTTTGTAGAGACATGTTAAGTAATGATTATTATTGATGGATCTTGCTTGAATTTGACTTTTGTGAAATTATGGTTGGATTTACTAGCATTATTCCTGCATTGTAGCCATTGTAATATCAATCTTGGGGGAATATTTATTGTCAATTTTGTCCCACCCCCTTGAGTTGCAGTTTAAACTCTTTTCATTATGTTTGCAAGAAATCCAGGGAAATGAGAGAGAAAATTAGTGAGTATTTTCTATATGGATATGTCTACTAAGGAGAGAAACCCTTCTCACAGACAAGCATGAAATTTGTGCACTACACTGTGCTGTGGAAGCAGGATTGGCCTCAAATGTAGTGAGCAGTTGATCTTTCAGGGACTCTGGAAAGAAGCCTCAACCCTACAAAATATCCCCCCACAGACATATACACACCTATATACACATGCACTCCTTTGCCATATTGGTAAAGCCTTTGTATAGTGATGTCCTAAAATCATGCAATTAACTGATTTACACATTAAAGTTAATGACTCATCTTTTATCTGATAGAAGGTTTTGATAGTAGGACACTGGATAACTGAAATGAAGTGACAGGATTTGATGAGGGTGGAGGCAAAGAAAGCAGAAATTCTGCTTTTTGGACACACTCAATGCAAGGACAAACTATATACTTTATAACTTTGCTCAAATCAGGTTTTCTGTGTTGGGCCTCTGGGAAGGAAGTTTTTAGAAAACCTGTTTACTTGTCCTGCTTCTTCTTCTACCTTTCTCCAAGGTAGTCTTTAATTCCTACCACAGAAGCAGGAAGTTGGGGCCAAAGGCTAGCACTCTGCTCTTTTCAGAGAGAGGGGAACTGAGCTAGACTTAAAGCCTCCCTTGGAGATGTATGGCTGGGGTAGGGAGGGGAAGAAGAGGCTAGGGATGTATCTATCTCCTTCCTCAA
>NW_020945738.1:0-1090 GCF_900497805.2 Vombatus ursinus
CCCATCCTACACACTAAGATTTCCATCATTTCTAACCCAAGAACTATGTCCACATTGTTAATTAATGTTTGCCTAGGGGGTGGGGAAACTAACTTTAAATTTGCAGGGAAAAGCATAAGAGTGAGAACCACAACATACTAGCAAGTTTTAAGTAGAAGAAAAACATAAATGAGGAGAACTTATATTTCTCATAGCAGAGAAGGGCCCAATAACATTCCTTTAGACTGGACTGCCTTGAAAGGGAGTTCTCAATACCTTGAGATTTGATCTGGATAGAAACCTCATTCTTTTTTTGTTGTTTTTGTTTTTGTTTTTTTGCTAGGCAATGGGGTTAAGTGACTCACCCAGGGTCACACAGCTAGTAAGTGTTATTTGTATGAGATTGGATTTGAAGTGGGTCCTCCTGACTCCAGGGCCAGTGCTCTATCCATTGCTCAACCTAGCTGCCCCAAAGTAATACTTTTTTATATGGAATTGAGTTCTTTGTCTGGGGGCTAGTTCAAGTTATGTATGTATTAAAAAAAACTTTTGTTCAACCTATATGTCATAAATAAACACATCAGGAAAAATTTTTGTTCAGTACAGTAAGAATCTTATCTATTTATCCATCTATCTGTCTATCTATCTATATTTATATATCTAGAGCTATCTCTCTCTCTTTATCTATCTATCTTAGGAACAAAGTAATTATAAAATCACCAGTATTTGGGAGTGGGAAATCAGGGAAGTTGTCCTATTATAAAATGTGATGTTTGACATGAGTCTTGGAAGAATTCACAAATTCTAAGAGGTGGAACTTCGTAGGGAGTGCATTGTAGGCATGAGAGACAGCCATTTCAAAGGCACAGAGATTGAAGATGGAGCATCATGGGTGAGAAACAGAAGGAAGGCTAGCATGTCTGGACTGTTGTTGTTCAGTCATTTTTTAGTCATGTCCAATTCTTTGTGACCCATTTTGGGGTTTTCTTGGCAAAGATACTGAAGTGGTTTATCATTTCCTTCCCCAGCTCACTTTACAGATGATAAGGCAGATAGGGTTAAGGGACTTGCCCAGGGTCACCCAGCTAGTAAGTATCTGAGGCCAGATTTG
>NW_020945739.1:0-1090 GCF_900497805.2 Vombatus ursinus
CCCATCCTACACACTAAGATTTCCATCATTTCTAACCCAAGAACTATGTCCACATTGTTAATTAATGTTTGCCTAGGGGGTGGGGAAACTAACTTTAAATTTGCAGGGAAAAGCATAAGAGTGAGAACCACAACATACTAGCAAGTTTTAAGTAGAAGAAAAACATAAATGAGGAGAACTTATATTTCTCATAGCAGAGAAGGGCCCAATAACATTCCTTTAGACTGGACTGCCTTGAAAGGGAGTTCTCAATACCTTGAGATTTGATCTGGATAGAAACCTCATTCTTTTTTTGTTGTTTTTGTTTTTGTTTTTTTGCTAGGCAATGGGGTTAAGTGACTCACCCAGGGTCACACAGCTAGTAAGTGTTATTTGTATGAGATTGGATTTGAAGTGGGTCCTCCTGACTCCAGGGCCAGTGCTCTATCCATTGCTCAACCTAGCTGCCCCAAAGTAATACTTTTTTATATGGAATTGAGTTCTTTGTCTGGGGGCTAGTTCAAGTTATGTATGTATTAAAAAAAACTTTTGTTCAACCTATATGTCATAAATAAACACATCAGGAAAAATTTTTGTTCAGTACAGTAAGAATCTTATCTATTTATCCATCTATCTGTCTATCTATCTATATTTATATATCTAGAGCTATCTCTCTCTCTTTATCTATCTATCTTAGGAACAAAGTAATTATAAAATCACCAGTATTTGGGAGTGGGAAATCAGGGAAGTTGTCCTATTATAAAATGTGATGTTTGACATGAGTCTTGGAAGAATTCACAAATTCTAAGAGGTGGAACTTCGTAGGGAGTGCATTGTAGGCATGAGAGACAGCCATTTCAAAGGCACAGAGATTGAAGATGGAGCATCATGGGTGAGAAACAGAAGGAAGGCTAGCATGTCTGGACTGTTGTTGTTCAGTCATTTTTTAGTCATGTCCAATTCTTTGTGACCCATTTTGGGGTTTTCTTGGCAAAGATACTGAAGTGGTTTATCATTTCCTTCCCCAGCTCACTTTACAGATGATAAGGCAGATAGGGTTAAGGGACTTGCCCAGGGTCACCCAGCTAGTAAGTATCTGAGGCCAGATTTG
>NW_020945740.1:0-39100 GCF_900497805.2 Vombatus ursinus
AAAATTACCTGGGGATTTCAGTATGATGTGGCAGATTAAAAAAAAAAACTATTTTCAAACTTTGGCTACATTAAGAGAAGCATAGCTCCCAGAAATAGAGAGGGGATAGTTCCTTTGTATTCTGCCTCCATCTCCATTCCATTATCTGGAATATTATGTTCAGCTCTGGGTACCCTGATTTAATAAGGACACCAATAATCTGGATAATGTTCAGAGTAGGCAATCAGATGGTGAAGGGCCTTCAATCCATATCACAGGAAGATGAGTTGAAGGAACTAAAGTTGTTTAATCTAGAATAGAGAAGATTATGGGGCCACAACAGCTGTCTTCAAGTCTTTTAAGGGTATCATATGGAGGAGGCATTAAACGTGTTCTGTTTGGCCCCAGAGTGCAAAAACAAAAGTGAAATGGGCTGCCTTAAGAGGTGTTAGGCATCACTAATGTGAAAATATGTTTAATAGGAATGTGTGTATATATATATATATATATATATATATATATATATATATATATATAGCCTGTATCAAATTGGGAAAGGAAGTAGGGAGGGAGGAGGAGAAAAATTTAAAACTCAAAAGCTTATGGAAGTGATTGTTGATAAATCAAAATAAATTAATTTTTAAAAAAAGATGTGTTAGGTTCCTCTTCCTTGAAGGTTTTCAAATAGAGAGTGTCATAGTGAGAATGCCTTTCACATATGGATTGAACTACTTGGTCACTTGAACTCTCTTCTAACTCAATTCTGATACCGTGGAAAGGGCTTAGCATAGAGGGAAGTAGGGTAGGAAATTTATTTTGAAAGAGTAACACCCTGGGAATTCAGAAGAGCTGGAGAATAGGCCAAAGGACTACGGAGAGGGGGAGTCTCCTTACCTTTGCACCCACAAGCCCCAATGAAAAAGTTAATGAGCTCCAGGAATCCTGCATCTTGATCCTGCTTGTAGCTCTCCAGCCAGTCATCCACCACAGTCTACAGCAGGAATGTCAGGAAGGAAAAAATGGAACTGAGAGGTACCAAGGATAAAATCCAGACATGTATACTTCACACCCAAGTTCTTTCTCTGGCTTATAGTATAGCTCATTGCTTCCTCAGCCCACAATCACAGAGCTTCTCCTATCCTGAAAAGTCTCCAGAAAGGAGGCACTCCTACCCTCACTTCCCAAGCCTCCATACATCCCTCAATGTTTGAGAGTTTTCCCTGAGATTCAGTATCTATCTTTCCTATCTCAGCTTACGTTCACTAACATATCTATACCGATCCAAGGCTGTAGACTCCCTTCCCATCATACAGAGAGTAAGTCAATGAAAGTGATCAGAACTGTGCCTTTACCTGCATGGCACTCTTGGCAGTCTTCACAGCTTCTAAGAGATCACTAGCAGTGGGTTTCAAATTCCTATGGCCATCACAGTCCTTTCGGGACCCCTTCCTTGGATGCTTGGCCACCTGGGGAAGGATAGAGAAAGGGTGTGAGAATGGAAGATTACGATCCCTATGTACAAAAATGATGCAAATAATGCTACTATGAGCAAAGGGTAGTAGTTAAATGTGTCCAAAGACTGAGAAATGGCTAAACAAACCAAATGTAGTGGAATGTTACTCTGCTGTAAAGAATAATAAATAAGAAGAATTCATAAAACCATGAGAACATTTGCATGAAGTGACAGAGAGCAAAGAACACAGTGCCAAAAGAACAATTAACAATGATTTTGAAAATAAAAACAACAATAATCAGGTCAAATGGACAATGTTTGTACCAAATTATTCAAGCTGCAGTATACATCCTTTCAGTTAATAAGAGTTAAATGTACTATAAGTTCAAATCACTGTACCAGAAAATTTTGATTACCCTTTTCAAGGATGTACTTTATAGTAGTTGGTTGAGAAGTGTCTTTGATATCAAAACAAAATTTTATCAATAAGGAAATAATAGGGCTATGAGTTAGAAAAAAAAACCCAAAATTTAACTGCAACCCTCTTTCTTCTCTTCCACTCCATCTACTAACAATAGATATGAAATTACAAACCAAAGGAAAAGTATTTCAGCTGTTAGCTTAAATTAAAGCTTTTAAAACTATTAAAGACACAATTAATTTTAAACTGATTTCACAGAATTTTAACATGAGAGGCCCCTTAGAGATAATATAGTCCAAACTTCTCATTTTACAGATGAGAGAACTGAGGTCTAGAGAGGTGAAGTCACATGCCTAAGGTCCCACAGCTAAGTAGCAGCAGAGTTTAATCTCCTGACTAGTTTAATCTCCTCACTACCTGGCTAGTGTTCCTTTATCATGCTGATTTGCATGTTGTTCATTTAATAGCTAAATAGAATTGGATCATGAACCATCATTGTTGCTTTTCCCCAATGCCCCCCAAACCCTATTCCTGTGTCCCTCCATATCCTTACTGCCTTACCCCTTATTCTATTTCTTTAGCTTTATTTCTCCTTTCCATTATCCCCAACTCTGTTCTTTCTCATTCAATGTCTTTTCAGGTATCCTTTCCACCACCCCATTCCCAATATCTTTCTGTCAGTTCATTTACCCACCCCCATTTTCCAAATCAGAGAGCATTAAGACTAGGACTCACTGGGATGGTCTTGGGTTGTTTTCTGGCCACCCTCTTCTTCATCTGCTGCTTCCCGACATCTTCAAAGTCACCGTCACTATTCCTATGAGAGAGCATGGTTCTCCTTAGCTATATTCTCTCAAGCTCATTTTAACACTCATTCTATTATGCAGAAGGAAAGAAGCTGGGTTATTTTTCTCTCTTTCTCCCTAACCTCTCCCTCCCCAATGAAAAAACATCTGCCCTCCAGAGCTAACTATCCTCAATCTTCTCTAAGGAAAGGAGAGACTCGTTCACTGTAGCCAGAGCTGTATAAATTAGAGCTATCCCTTGATTGACAGCATGAGATCCAAGAATGAAGTAAAAAGAATTGTTGATACAATCCTTTCCTAGAGATCCCCTGGAATACATGCAATTAACCAAGCTGTCATAGGAATTATCCTGCCTATGGAAATGGCTGACCTCAGGAACATGAGAATGGTGCCAAGGAGTCAAAAATGCCTACATTAGTCATATGAGTGGAACATTTAGGTATTCTATAAATTGAATTGTACCCCTTATAGTATAATGACACATATTAAAGGCCTAATTGTACATGGTTAGTTTAAAGCACCACTGCTAGTTACATTCCCCAAATGCAATATTAAGTGCGCTAGTAAAAAAATGTTTCAAAGGAGAATAACTAAAATAATCAAGTCAATGAAATAAATTCCATGTGGATTGATGGGGGAGGTGAGTGCATCTAGACCTTTATTTCTTCTTTGTGAAACTGAAGTAAAAACTCCCAGTATGGAAATTCATGCACCAGTGCAGATCAGCAAAACATCTGTAACATAATCTTAGAACAGGGATTCACAGACTTGTGGCCTGTGAACTTATTTTTTTTAATATTATTTTGACAACTGTATTCTAAATAAATTTTCTTTATAATCTTACACATTTTATTTTATGCATTTAAAAACATTTTGAGAAGAGGACCATAGGGTTTGTCAGATTTTTAAAGGCATCCATGACACAAAAAAGGTTAAGAAACCTAGTCTTTGAGAGTTATTGGGGTGAAATAAGAATATGTTATTTTTAAAGTTGGGTTACGTGTATGTGTTTGGAAAGATAAAGGCTCAGAGAAAGGGATATGGATGAATTCTGTGGATAAGACAAATATGTAGGTTCTTGTCCCAAACCTAGCACATTAGAACTAGAGACATCAAAGGAGTCTTAGTAAATTCAAGAATACTTTCAATAAATTTATGGGGTAACAAATTTGTAACAGGTAATTTAGACTAAGTTAAGAATGGACCTCCCCAAAACAGATGTCTATATCATAGAAGGCTCATATTTGTTCCCCTGGCTGGAATTTACCACCCTGATTTCCACCTGTAAAAAATTCTATCCATCTTTTCTGGTGCTATCAGCTATAAGTGACATCTCCCTCTCCTTGGCAACCCAGTAGTACCTACTATATGCTGAACATTGCTGGGCACTAGGACAAATACAAAAATGAATATGATATAGTCTCTGCCCTCAGAGATTACAGTCTAACTAGAGAGGTAAGATACATACCCTAGCTCTTTCCTACCTTTCCAGTCTTTTCACACTTTACTTCCCTCTCCATGTACTCTACAATTCAGTGACAATGGCCTCTTTACTGTTTCTCATATAAAATACTCTATCTCCCAACTCTATATTTCACTGGCTATCCCCTACCCCTGGAATGCTTTTCCTCTTCATTTCTGGCTGCCTTCAAGTCTCATTTAAAATGCCACCTTCTGAAAAAAAAAGCCTTTCCCATCCCTCTTAATGCCAGTGCCTTCCCTATGAGATTATCCTCAATTTATCCTGTATCTATCTTGTATGTACAAAGTTGTGTGAATGTTGCCTCCCCATGTGAAAATGAGCTCTTTCCCCCTTAGCACTTAGCACAGTGCCTAATACCCAGGAAGCTCTTAATAAATGTGTGTTGGCTGATGATGTACAAAAATATGCATTACTACATAAGCATTAATTATACAATAACTATGGCACAGAAAAGACAACAGAACATCTGTTAGAAGAAAAATCATTATCACATTTTTCCTTGTCTTACAGCTATTTGTGCACATCTTATATTACGCTAGTAGACTGCGAACTCTTATAGAAAAGGAGTAGTCCAATCATCTCAAAATCTCTTACTTCACTCAGCATGGTTTTCTACAAGTAGCAGGTACTCAATACATGTCTGTTGAGTGAACAGCAGAAGATCAAACATTTGCTATGCTACAAAGCATTTCTATATTAACATCAGTCTAAATTCTGGGTTAGATGTTGTTCTGAACCTGGATAGATTTTATTCCATTCTTATAGGAGGGTATAATTATATTATTATTAATGCAATAAGAGATGATTAGTTTGGGGAAATAGAAGGGATTCATTCATTTAATAATAACTTATCAAGCACCTGCCATGTGCAAAGCACTTTGTTAAGTACTGGGGGAGATATAAAGATAAATAAGAATTGGTCTCCCATCCTCATGGAGATCAGACAATGACAGAATACAGGCACAGGGCTATACAATTACTCCTTAGCCCTACTCACCCAACATCTGAAACCAAAACAGAATTCCTCTCTTCACCCCAGGGAACACTGGCAGAAGAGGTAGATGAAGCAGATGAAAACCTCTGACTAGCTGGCCTCCCATTCTGCCATGGAGATGATCCAGAACTGGAAGAGTAGCCATGGCACAGAGATGAGGAGCGCATCACAGGCATAGTGATGAGTCTGAAGAAGGCAAAGGGGATACCATTTCAAAGCTCAAGTTCTTGCCAGTCAAAAAGCATTTATTAAGTGCTTACTATGTGCCAGGAACTGTGCTAAGCACTGGGGATATCAAGTAAGAAAAAAACAATCCCTGCTCTCAAGGAGTTCAAATTCTAAATAAGAAGATATCATGTAAATATCTAGGTACATATAAGAAGCATACAGCCTTAGATGGAAGGTGAAGATACTAACCACCATGGGATTTGGGAAAGGCCTCCTGAAGAAGGCATAAGGCAGTATGATTTGCACTGTCTTGAAAAGCCAAGGAAACTAAGAAGCTGAGGTGAGGAAAAGGCATACTTGAGGCATATGGGACAAATGGTGAAAAGACAAATATGGAAGATGGAATGTCCTACAGCAGGAAAAGCAGTCAGATCAACGTGAATGGATCATAGAAGGGAGTAAAGCTTAACAAGACTGGAAGGGACCAAGTTGTGAAGAGCTTTAAATGCCAAACACAGGCCTTTGTATGTAATCTTAGAGATTGCTGACAAAAACTAACTGGAATTAATTAACTAGGAAGTGTGATATGAGCAGACCAACACTTTACAAAAGTCATTTTGGCAGCTGAGTGAAGGATTGATTGCCTAGGGAGAAACTTGAGGCAGGAAGACCAAACGGAAGGTGATTGCAATAATCCAGATTAGATCTTCTTCTCCTTCCAAAGACATCCAGGGAGGAGTAAGTAGTCCCTCCCCTTGTCCTAGATCTGGTACATATACTAAGAGTAAGTATGCTAATTGTGACAAACCCAGAGACTGATAAGGGGACAACTGCTTCCGGTGTCAGGGGGCACACTCCAAAAAAGACTAAATTAGGGGAAAGGTCTGCGTAGTAGAGGGATCAGTCCCCAAAGTAGCCTGAAATGAGTCGGGGGAAGTCAAAGCAAACCTTCACATCAGAGAGCAAAAACAGCAAATGAACATTTTAGACAGCAGCCCCTTGCTTAACGCCTTTACCGACATTATTTCCCACCCCACCCACCTACCGCCCCCAGCCCTTATTAACGAGGCAGCTGAAGCTCTGAGGTGAAGTGACTTAATTCTTAATGTGTTGGGGTGGGATCTGAACCCCAAGGTCACAGTGACCTCCCCTCACTCTTGGGAGAATGGATGGGAAAGATCCCGCCCTGGGGCTCCCACCCTCACCGACTCCAGAGCTGCTGCAGCGGGGCCCCAGGGCTCCCTGGGACCCCCGAGGCCCACCCGGGGGCCCCTGCCGGAGCTCGGCTCCAGAGGCCCACCTAGGCCCCGTTTAGCACCGAGTTACCTGCCCCGTTCCCCTTCTGCCGTGGTCTCTTTCCTCTTCCTCCTCCTCCCCTCCTCCTCTTCCTCCGCCGCCCGTCTCAGGGTCACCGGGCCATCTCAGCAGCGGCTTCTTCCCCCTCTCCTTCCTCCTCCCTACCTAACACCCTTTCTCACGACAGGAATGTGCTTTTCCCTGAGCTTGTTTGCAAGGGGAAAGGCAATAGGCGCCTTCAGAAATCACATACTCAGGTAAAGGCCCCCCAGTCCAGATGAGGGGCGCATCCCCGCCCCCAGGGAAAAAGGGAGGGGGTCAGTCCCGTCCCATAAGGGGCGGCTCCTGCCTTCCCGCCAGTACCTGAAGCCTCCAGTTCTCGAGAACCTTAGTCCTCGAGGAAAGCGCGGGAAGCAGCGAGGGAACCTCTGCGCACGCGCCGACCTAGTGGCCACGGCCCTGGGGCTCGGACTAAAGACCCAGGACACGTGCCCGCCACGCTCTAACCACCAGTCTTTCTCAGTCCACGTGTCAGCCTCTCCCTCGAGAAGCTGTCACGTGGGCTGGCCTTTTCCCTCCCTCTCTACCCCGAACCCCCCTATTCAAATCTATCCGAAAGTACCGCCCTCTATCCCCGGTTCTGGGTTCCCATTGGCTTGGTCCCTGCCCAGTGTCTGGTTAGCGCCTTCAAACCTGGTTGTCCTTTTCCATTGGTTGAGCCGCATCGCGGGCTACACCTCCTCGACCTCACCTATCCACTTGTTTTTGCAGCGTCCCGCCCTGTGGGTAGTCTTCCTCGCTCACATTGGCTGAGTCACGCCCCTGACCCCGCCCCTGAGGTAGTCTCATACTCTCATTGGGTGGATCTGCGTCTGGACCTGCCTCCTGGCCGGCTCCGGGCTCCCATTGTCTCCACCGCTGCCGCCTGGTCCCCGCAACAGTGCTGGGCAATTGTGTTTTCCAGGCTCGTTCTTTCTCTGGCCAGTGAAGTGGTCCCACAGCCCGAGCTGGCTCTGCACACCCAAGTGGTTCTTCCCTCATCCTTCGGACCCACTCCCGTTCCCCGAGGCAGTCGCAGTCATGTCCTCACTGCGGCCCCTTCTGCTCCTGCTGCTGCCCCTGTGCCCCGGGCCGGGGGGCGAGGCCAAGGCCACGCGGAGCTGCGCTGAGACCCGGCAGGTGCTGGGGGCCCGGGGTTACAGCCTGAGCTTACTGCCTCCCACACTGATCTCTGGTAAGGGGAGAACAGGAAGACTGGGGAACAGAGTCTTTCCTGTCCCATTGTAGCCCATCCTTAATAAAACCACTCCCTATCCCCTAACAATATCCTCTTTAGTTATTCCATAGTAACCCCACTTCCTTGAAGACCCCCTTGTGCCCCAGGCCCATGATAACTGAACCCCCTGTCCTAAAGCCCCTCTCCCCCTATTCCTGCAGAACCCTTCTTTTCTCCATGACCACCCTTTCTCCAAGACCATGACAACAGAACCCTCCCTTCCTCCACAGCCTCTCCCTCTCAATCAAATCTATTGATTTTTCACTCCTCCCATAGAAACTTCATCCATAAATCCATGCCTGTGATACCGACTCATAGCAATACTCTTCTGTTTCCACATAATCTCATTCCCCTATAACCCTCCATCCTATGAGACCTTTGAGGCCCTGGGAATGGGTTAAGCTAATGGTTGGGGGATGTCATTGTCCATCTGAGCTTCATTTTGAACAGAAATCATAGATGGCCATTGGCCAGTGAATTGGGGAATGCTGGGGACAACTGAGAAGGGAGAACAGAGTCAAGAGGAAACAATGGCAGGCATTCCAGCTAGGGAAGGGAAAAGATAGAGAGGGAAGAAATTTTCTTAATAACATTCCCGACATATCACTCTTCCTCAGGTGAGCATCTCCGGGTCTGCCCTCAGGAATACACATGCTGCTCCAGTGAAACAGAGCAGAAGCTGACTAGAGAGACAGAAGATACCTTTCGGGGTCTAGTGGAGGAGAGTGGATCCTTCCTTGTACATACTTTAGCTGCTCGGCATCGGAAATTCAATGGTGAGGACCCCAGTGTCCAAAAACCTAGTTTTATTATATGCCCTCTATGCTCAGGACCCACAATCTTTTCCCAACACCCACTCCCCTCTCAAGATAACCAGTTCTTCTTCCCCTAGCCTTGACGCTGGAACTCCGGATTAATTTCTTTTTTTTTTCTTCCTCACTATTTCTCTTCCTCTTTGCTCTCCTATCCTCTTGTCTTTTGGTCATACTCTCTTCTCATGCCCCTCCCCACTCCCCACCATCCTTATGTCTATTACAGAATTTTTCCAGGAGTTGCTCTCTGCATCTGAACGCTCCCTCTCACAGTTGTTCTCTCGCTCTTATGGCCGCCTGTTTGTCCAGCATGCACCAGTGTTCAGTGAGCTCTTCTCACAGCTACGTGGCCACTATCGGGGGACCAGTGCAGGATTAGATGATGCCTTGTCTGAATTCTGGGCTCAGCTGTTGGAAAGGGCATTTCCCCTGTTGCATCCACAGTATAGTTTCCCCCCTGACTACCTACTTTGCCTTGCACGCCTGTCTGTATCCCCAAATGGCCAGCTACAGCCATTTGGGGACTCACCTCGACGTCTCCGCCTGCAGGTAAGGGGCAGCCACACTCTAATGCTACAAACCTTCACACCTCTGTACTTCTTCAAACCCCTGATTTTGCTACTATGTGAGACTTAGTTTCCCCTAATTTATCCAAGATTTTGATCCCTTCATACCAACTGGATAACAATTCCCTCAGACAATAGCCTCTTCATTTTTCTCTACTCCAACTGCTGAAAACCTTACCAGCCTTGGCTCTCCTTAGATACCTATAGAAACCCAGGCTTAAGATCCCAAGATCCCTTTTCCTAAATTCCTTCCCATCTCCAGAAACTAACTGTTTCTACTTCCCCCATATCCCTTTCTTGACTAGGTAACTCGAGCTCTCGTGGCTGCTCGTGCCTTCGTCCAGGGACTGGCAATTGGAAGAGATGTGGTCAGCTCAGCACTTAAGGTTGGTAAGAATATTAGGGAGGAGAGCCCAGGAAAGAAGTGGGGGCCAGAGAGAGACCCCAAGAAAGAGATTTGAATTTAAGGAGATCCATGTTACTTACTGAGTTATGGTAAAAGGACTAGATCCCTTCTCTGTCCTGGGGTAAATTTCTACCCTAAGAGGAAGAAAGGAAAAGAGGCAAATTCCAATTACCACAATCTCTGACCATGCTGTGCCTATGATCTCCTTTGCCTCTTGGCTCTCTTGGCCTCTCTGGAGGTTATTTAGGCATTGTCCCTCATCACATAGCCTTTGACTAACAACATTTCACAGTAATGTCATATTACTAATGTATTATAACAAAATCCCATCATGGAGTGGTAAAACTCACTGTGACATGTTAGCTTTTTGTCCGATTTTATACTACTGTTTTTATGGAAATTTCTGCTGTTTAACATTGTTTCATCTAATATGGTGTTTTTATAGAATTGATTAATAATATCAGTTAGACTATGGCTATTTTGGAGTTTTGGGAGATTGATTCCTATGATTTCTAACTTTAAGTATGCTAGTAAATGTTTAACAATTGGCTCTCTGGTTGAAAAAAAAAAAAAGGTCTTTCTCCTAACATTTTTAAGGTTAATATGCATTATATACATTTTCTCCATCACTTTCTTAAGTCGAGACAATCAACAAAACAATAAGTCAAGCCCTGATTTATAGTATTTGTCAATTCTCAAAATATAAGTGTTCATACTAAAAACTTAACAGTCAGCTTTTGCAAGTCCATTTGCAAGTAACCATTGTTACTTGTTCTCAAGCTTTGTACAAGATAATTTTCCATAGCCTGGCATTTAAACCCAAGACTTCAACTATGTCTCATACTTCATTGAATCCTCTCCTCCAGCTAGACCAAAGGAGATAGTATCCCCTGAGTTCAGTACACCAAAAGTCATTCCTACCTCTGTGCCCTTGCTCTTAGCATTCCACTTAAAATATCTATCCTGTCCCTTCTTTCCACTTATCTGAATGTCACCCTTAAGGTCATCTCCTCCATGGTCTTCCCTGACTGTCTAATTCCTCAATGATCTCTCATTCTTCAGGAACTCCTACCCCTCCCATTGATACTCATCATACATTAGATCATTGTTCATGAACGCAGCATGGCATAATGGAAAGCATGCAGGGCTTACAATGAGGAAGACCTGGGTTAAAATCCTCCCTCTGATACTAACTGTGATTCTACCAAAGTCACACTGGGAAAGTGTGTCTTAAGCAACTTCCTAAGATAATCTACTAAGTCATAGGTTACAATTCTAGGAATTTCCCAAGCTGACAAAAAAAAAAAACACAGAGCCTTAAAATATCATCATTTATCTTTCAATATTTTTCTTCAACTAAACTGTACAATCTTTGAGATCATGAAGTATGCCTTACCCTTCCATTATTTCCTTTAGTGCCTAATACAGTGCCCTTCAAATTGTAATTATTTAATAAGTGTTTGTTGTTGTTGACGATTGATGATGATGGTGATGATGGTGGTATTCTTTTCTGCAGGTGCCAATGTCTGAAGCCTGTGTCCAGGCTGTGATGCGTCTGACTGGCTGTCCCCTATGCCAAGGGGCTCCTTCCCTGCGGCCTTGTCGGGGTTTCTGCCTCAATGTGGTTCAAGGCTGTCTCAGTAGAGGGGGCCTGGAGCCAGACTGGGGAAGCTACTTGGGTGAGAGGGGCCAAGGGAGGACTGGGAGGTGAGACTACCTGGGTAAAAGAGGCATTAAGTGGGGGGTGAGATGCTGAGAAAGGCTAACCAGGGAGTCTAAAAGGCAAATATCCTCACATTAAGGCCTGGAAAAAAGCCTCTGTGGAAAGAATCTTGGATGAAGGGATGTCATACTGTCCTATCTCTTCTTGTCCCTACTAGACACACTCCTGCTCCTGGCAGAGAGACTCCAAGGTCCCTTCTCCTTTGAGTTAGCATCTGAATCCATTGGAGTGAAAATCTCAGAGGGTTTGATGTTTCTGCAGGAAAACAGCGTGGGGATTTCAGCCCAGGTATCAGAAGAAGTCTTGGTAGAGTCCAGGGACGCTACCAAGGGAAAGTGAGAGTATTGCCATTATTACTGGAAAGGAGAAAAGGGGTAGGAACCAATTATCTTCTGAATTCTTTTCTTTACTCTACCACTCAGGTCTTTCAGGGATGTGGGGGTCCTCATCCAGCCCCCGTCCGTTCTCGGAGAGCTCCATCACCCCAGGATGAGGTCAATCAACTGTGGACATTTCCTCCTGAGGAAGAGTGGCCCACCACAGCTGCAGGAACCAATTTGCCCCGGCTGGTGAGGGAATCTCTTGACAGCAGATAGGAGGATGAGGGTGGATAAGGAAGGCACAAACAGCTGTGAAAAGTAGAGGTTTATTGGAGCTGCATTCCCCATAGCTCCATCTCTTCTACCTGTCAGGTATGGGAGCTCCGGGAGCGGCTGCAGCGGGTCCGGGGTTTCTGGACAGGGCTGCCCCTGACATTGTGTGGAGATCCACGGATGTCAATGGATGTTACAGAGGAAGCAATGCCCTGCTGGACAGGAGCGGGATGGGGACGGTAAGACCCTTTCAAGATATGGAGTAATGTATAAGCAAGGAACCAGAAAGATCCAAGTAACAAGGATTATCAAGTGACGGTAGGGATGGGGTAGAGATGTTTAGTGGTTAGAAAGCGAAGAATGGTAGGACAGAGAGAAAGGAGGAAAAGAAAACCATGCTTTTCTACTGTTCATGGCTCCAGGTACCTTCCACCTGTAGTAGGAAACTCCTTGGCTGAGCAGATAAAAAACCCTGAGTTGGAAGTGGATATCTCAGGGCCCAACCTCTCCACAAGGCGGCAGAGGCTGCAGCTGCGGGCAGCCACAGCTCGAATGAGGGCAGCAGCTCTTGGGCATGACCTGGACCTTCAAGATGCAGGTGAGGATCATCCCCCTATTTGACCTTGACTTTTGACCCCTGACTTGACACTGACCCTAATCTTTCTGGGACTTTGGCCTCTCCCCTCATTCCTGACGTCTTCATGGCCCATAGCTCCCACTGTTGATCTTCACCAAAGCTTTCAACCTTTAATTCTTAACTGACTTATCTTCCTGATGGCCAAAGTGAACCAGCTCCCCAAAGATCCATAACTATTTCCTATCCTTTTCTTGATCACTCCTTCCCCTGACATCTCCCTATCTTTCTGTTATGTCCCCCTAACATTGTTTCCCTGTCTCCATTTCTGTGTTCCTCTTCCTGTCCTCCCCACAGTTATGCGGAGGACAGTGTAGTCAATAACTAGTCTTGGAGGCAGGCAGGAGTTCTGATTTATAACTTCTGACACTGGGCAAAATTCATTTCCTTTCTCTTAGCTTCCTCTATCAAATGAGTGGGGATGGAGTCCTTTTATAGCAGGGGGGACTGGACACATTAAATTAAATAAATATTTATGAAGAGTTTACTATATGCAGGGCATTATGCTAGGCACTGGAGATACAAAGACAAAAATGAAGCAGTCTCTACCCTCATGGAACTTACAGTCAACTAGGGGATATAAAATGTATACAGATAAGTAAATACAAGGTAGGGAGTGGTGGCCGGGTTGGGGTGGTAAAGGAGAGCTCATAAAGTACCCTAGAAAAATTTTAGTAAAGAGAAACACTAAAAACTGGGGAGATCAAGGAAGGTTTCATGGAGGACATCGCATCTGAGCCAAGCCTTGCAGATAGATAAGGATTTTAAAGACAAATATGAGGAAAGAAAGTGTATTCTAGGTATTGAGGCTGGCTTATGTGAATGCACAAAGACTAGAGATGGCATGTTGGATTTGGGGGACAGCTTATCCAGTTTGATCTACAAAGACTTTTCCATCTTTGACATTCTGATTCTCTCCCTCAGATGAGGATGCTAGTGGTTCTGGGGAAGGGCAGCACTATGCAGATGACTGGACAGCAAGAGCAGCAGCTGTGGCCCCACCAGCCCGGCCCCCACGAAGGGATACTCCTGTGGGTAAAGGAAGTGGTGGCAGTAGTCGCTACAACCACAGTGGTGCCAGGAGCAGGGTGGCCTCGAGGAATTTTCCTACCCACCCCTTTCTCCTACTTCTCCTACCGGTAGCTCTGTTCCTGCTTGGGCCTTGGTAGGAGAGGGAGAGAGAAGGGATGTACCCCAGCAACTAAAAGGTTAATAATAACCCTTTTCCCCTCACTTCCCCAAAAGCCCTGTAGGAGGAACTAAAGGGAACAACTGAGGGCAGAGTGGGACAGCTAAGAGCATGGGGTGAGTGGCTGGAGGCCCAAATCCAATTGGACAGGAGGGTGGGAGTTAATATTTATTTTTCCATTTGATAGGGGATGGGGGGTATTTATTTTGGGGGGGCGCATTCTCTAGGACTTCTCCAGCCTGGGGCTGGTAGGGTTAATTCTTTGTGTGGATAGGGTTGTCAAGGAACTGGGGAGAAGGGAGGGAAAGGGAAAAATGGGGTGTAAGGACACCTTGATCACAGGAAGGAGGTTAGAGAGCAACATGTCTAAGTTTCTGAGTCTGTTGACTTTTTTCAGTCTCAGTTTCTTATTAAAGAAAAACACAAATTGAAAAAAAAAAAACTATCACTGTAATTATCCTGTCCCTCTTATCTATATCCCCATCTCCTCTAATATGTTTTAATTTTTTTTATTCTGCAAATAAATGGTTAATTTATTGGATATTGTGTGTGTATCACTTGATTACTCTATGTATCTAGTTCCCTAAGTCATCCTATCTTGATCCCACTGCCCATAGCAGGGACTTCAGAGCCTAATGTCTGGGTTCTTTCTGTATAGCGTCTGCCTCTGCCTATTTGTTTTTCTGTCTCTTAACCTGCTTGTAAATGTCTTAACTAGATCTATTCTTCTGACCTTTGTTTCTGCTGCTCTCTACTACTGATTAAGTTTTATTTGTGTTGGGATCTGTTTTACTTTTTCCCTTCACATTTCTAAAACTGAAGAGGGAGGGGCAAAAGCAGAGACTCAGAGAAGGGGAAAGAAAGATGCAAAGAGGAGGCAAGCGACTGGGAGAGATGTAGAAAGAGGAAAACACAGATGCAGCTGCTGAGATGGAGTCTGGACAAAGGGAGAGGGAGGGGGGAAAGAATCTGGGGCGGAGCTGAACAGGGAAAAAGTTCTGAAGAAAAAACCAAGTTCCAAGGAAGCAAGCTGTGGCTGGGGTGAGAGTAAAAAGGGGCTTAGCTCCCTATTCCACTCCCCTAGAACAATTTTGTAAGTGAAACTGGTGAGCCAAGAGGCGAGAGGAAAAGAATGAAGGGGGAGGGGAGTGGGCTGCACAGTGGGTGATAGGGGAGGTTTTCGGGGAGGGGTCAAACTCGAGCACAGAGAGCTGGTGGAGAAATACTACACCAATGGGTGGATGTGGGGCTCAGCTGGGATTTACTAGGACAGACAGCCGTGGTTGACATGACTGGAAAGAGGGATGGGGAGTAGGAGTAGAAAAGTTGAAATATGAGGAAACAGGAACTTGTGGGTCAGATATTAGGGTGAGTTCTACAAAGCACAAATGGTGAGAAAAGAAAGGCAGGTATGTCAAGTGGTAGTAGATATGGCATCTGTCCCAGAGACGATGTAGGCAGAAGGCTGTCAGAGCATGTCAGCATGCTGGAGAATGTGATTATAATATGTACATGTGGGAGCCTGAGGCTGAGCCTCCCTGCCCATTGACTTGGTAATTTGGAGATAATGGGAATATTTGTCCTCCCCCCGCTTTCCTCTTGGGATATCTGTCCCTATTTCTCCATCTTTCTCAGAAGCTCTGTATCAATGCTGCCCCATAATTCGGTGACAGACCCCCTAGTGAATTCTACCCTTTTCATCTCTTCATTCCACATTCCAGAGGAGCGGCTGTGGTCAAGGATTTGGAACCTCAAGAAGCGGCAATTTCTCCTCTAGTCTTTCACTCCCAAGGGTGGGGTGCTGCAGCAGCGTGGATTATATAGAACTGAGATGGCTGTCTGTTCTCTGCTGAGGGAGTGTGGGGAGAAAGAGATACCTGAATTTCAGTCCCCATCAGAAAGTCCCCTTCCTACATTCTTACCAACTAATCCCTCTCTTCCACCCCACTGTATCAGAGCCCTCTAACCATAGAGACTTTTCCCTATCCTCATTTTCCTTCTCCCTACCAAGTACTCCTTTTCTCTTCAAAGAAGCCAAACTCAGGCCAGCTTGCTTTTTGGGATCTGGAATAGAGTCAGGGTGAGAGATTTAACTTGTTTTCAAAAAGCCTTAAAGAGCCGATGACAAGGTAAAAGCTATAGAAAAATAGACCTTGGCTTACTATGAAGAATTTCCTAACTATAATTAAAGCTATCCAAAAATGGAGCGGGCTGCCTTCTAAGTAGTGGAATTCCCTATCACTGGATGTCTACAAGTACAGACTGCAAGAACACTTCTCCAGGTTGTTGCAGGAGTATTTATGCTTCAGGTAGGAATTGGATGACATCAGAGGTCCCTTACAACTCTAAGATTCTATGGTTCTAGAACTGGGATAATCTCTCACGGACTGTTAACAGAGCTGACCTAGCTTTGTCTCACTCTCCATCAGTTTTCATCTGTCACTCTCCCCTTACTCTTCTCTAAAATCCCTCTAGGCACTGTAGTGAGAGGATAATCAGGAAACAGGAAGAGAAGTAGGAAAGTTAGGGATGAAGGCAGAGACAAGAGAGACAGATAAGGTTGGGAGGCAATCAATTTCCCCTCATGTGGGGGTCCTGGGTGGTAGAGCTAACAAGGGGCCCCATGCCCCCACTCTCACCTCCTGAAGGGCATGAGTAATAGAAAAGAAACCCAATTAGATGGGTGCAGTGAGGGGAGTGAAAGATGAATACAGAATCTATGAGGACAAGGGGCCTGAAGGCAATGGAGATCAAGGAATGAAGAAAGTGAAGTTACTCAGGTTTTAGCTACAGTCTTAGCCCCTTCTCCCAACCCCCACCCCCACTCCCTTCCAGACGCTGAGGGTGTAAAAAATCTGCCAACTCAGGAAACATCCACAGCCAGAGGTATGAAGGAATGAGGAGGGGGAATGATTACCCATCTGGAAACAGCTCAGATTCTGTATGCCTTTTTCTAAATCTACCAATTTCTCTGTCTGTTTCTGTCTTACTCGACGTTTCCATTCTCCCATCAGGATGATTCGTCTTTGGCTCTGGGGGTCCAGGGGCCTCTGGGTTGCTTTGATAGTCTTCGTGACCATTGGATTAGTACTCCAGATTTGGCAATGGCCCTTCCAGAGGAGGTGAGTTCCCCATACTCCCAATGCCCCTTTATTACTGGCTCCAGACCCCAATATTACCCTTCCAGTTTCTGAGCCCTCTGGATGCAAAGGAAAAGGCTCTAGCATAATGGGGACTACCCTAAAGAAGGATCTCATGCTCTCCCTGACCTTTTTCCAGATAAAATCAAATCAACAAATATTATATGCCAAATATGTGCAAGGCATCTCTTACTGTCTTTCTCCCCTTTCTCCAGGCCTCCTGGGCTATATTTTCCCCAACTGTGGGCCCCTTCCTCTGGCTCTTCTTTGGCCCCCTCCTGTCATCCTCAGCAGCAGCTTGTATTCTTGAAGACACATAAGTCTGGAAGCAGTTCTGTACTAAGCCTTCTCCATCAGTATGGGGACCGGCACAGCCTACGCTTTGCCCTCCCTGTCCGTTACCAGTTTGGGTACCCGAAGTCCTTCCAGGCAACTTCAGTCAAAGGTTACCTCCCCCATGGTGGGGGACCCCAGCCTCCCTTTCACATCCTCTGCCACCACATGAGGTTCAACCTACCAGAGGTAAGATTGATAAGGGTGGGGGGAGTGGGAATGGAAGCAGAAGAAATAGGGTTCTCTTTACCTGTTGCTTCTTTCCTTCCACATTAGTTGCTCCAGGTCAAGTTCTGACACTCCACCTTCACCTGGTTCTTCCTCTAAGAATTTCATGTGTACTTTTACCCTCTTAAGGTCTCCTCATTCCTTGTTGCCTCCCTTCAGATCCTTTAAGGTCTCTTTCCCTTCCCCATACTCCCACTTGTTACCTCATGCCCCCTCACAACCTGTTTCTTTCTATTACCTCCCTTTTCCCCTTTTCCCTCTGGCCTAGGCCCCCAAATTATCCATTTCCTCCCGACCTGTTTTCTTCTCAACTATTTCTGTCATGTCCTCAATGGTCCCCTGTGCACTGCATCCTGTTTAGGAGGGAGGCTGGAAGGTAAGGAAGCAGTCCTCACCTTCAGGAAACTTCCATTATGAAGAAAACATGACACACAGGAAAAGGGTTTAGGATAAAGAATTATAGTGAAAAGAGAAATGTAGATGTTGAGGGAATGCAAGCAAAGGAGAGAAAGCTGAAGGAGATTCTACTAGATGTACTAACTAAAGACAAACTGATGGCAAGGAAGAAGGCAGGCACTAGAAGCAAAAGGTGTTAGAGCTAGAAAGAACCTTAGCGTATATTTAATTCAACTTCTTCCTTTTATAGAAAAAAGAAACTGAGATCCAGAGAAGGGAAATAACTTGCCTAAGGTAATAAGAGCTAGCGATAAATAGCATCTGGATTGAAGTCCAACTCTTGTGCCTCTCCAAGACTAGTGGAGGGGGTGACATGGGCAAAGTCAAGGATGGTGGGAATGAGTACATACATATATGGAACAGTAATAAGCTTATCCACAACAGAAGAGCTGTTCTGGGGAACATTAAGAATGGAGATAGATTTCTCTGGGTGAGAAAGAGAGAAATAAAAGATAGATCTTCAACGTCAGACTGAGTACGAATTTGATCCACTGAGCAAGTGTGCCATGATCAGAGAAAGATGTGATAATGATGATGAGGGTAACAACTGACATTTATAAAGAGCTTTAGGGTTTGCAAAATGCTTTATATTCATTCTCAGATATAATGAAAAGTATATTTGAGGAAGACCAGTTGAGTAATCATGCCATCAGCATCAATACAATTCACCAAACATTCATGGAACAACATGCTAGACTTTGGGCACACAAAATGAAGTAAGACACAATCTAATTTTCCTGCCCTCAAGTAGCTATCTAATGGGGCCAGGGAGGGGGGAGTGAGAGACATGTAAACAAGCATAGACTGCAAAGGAGAATGTAATATATGCAAGTATAAAGGAAGAGGTGTAGATACAGCACGGTGGAATCATGGAGATCTCTTTCAGTTATGGGGCATCCAGGAAAGCTTCATGAAAGAGATGGAATTTGAGGTAGGCGATTTCAAGAGAAATATGGATAAAATCCTTTGTGGGATGGCATGAGCTGTTTGCAAAACACTTTAGAGATATGTAGACAATTGCATGTGAAAAGAAGTATAATATGAAAGGGCAGGCTGGAGCCAGATTGTGGAGAGCCTTGAATGACACTTAGTACTTTTTCAGTAGGCATGAAAAGTATTAGAAGATAGGTAAAGCAAGAGGGGAGAGGAAGAAAGAAGTTGTAGGAGTTCATTTGGTAGCCTTCATCATCTCAGTAAAATAGGAAGTGAGGACATTTACTACAGGTGAGAGGAGAAAGAGAATTGGAGGCTTGAAAAATATAAGGTTTAGAACAGCTATGACAGTGAATGAGAGAATAAAGTGAATGCTATCTAGCCATGGAGGTCCCCTGAAGTTAATATAAATTTGCAATGGGCCCCATCAACTTATTTTTGTGAATTCCAGTGGCATTCAGCTGCTTGGGAGTAGGAGAAAAGAAGGTTGTTATCCAGAATTGGATTAGCAGAGTTGGAATGAGGGCTCAAGTGAAGTGCATGTTATTGAAATGACTGAATATTATTGCAAAACTGAATAGAGAGGGAAAGTACTTAAGAACAGAAGTGATGGAATGAATGAAGCATTTATTAAATACTTACTATGTGCACAGAACTAGGCTGTGGATACAAATAGAAAAAGTTAGATGGTCCTTGCTTTCAAAGAGCTCACATTTTAATCAGGGAAACAACAAATATGGAAGATTTCAGCAGCAAGATAAATGGAAAAGTCCCACTGTCCTTAGGGCACAGTGGCAAAGCAGATGTTAATGCCTCTTCTTTGATGTCATTTCCACTGACAAAATAAGTTTCTGATGTTGAACCATTTGACAGTTCCAAAAACCCTGGTGGCAAGAACTTTCTTTCCTTGCACTTCAGTAGCTATGGCTGAAACTCATACAGTGTAGGAGTAGTGAGTTACAAGGCTGCATTGCCACAGGATTTGCTTCCCAGGATGATGTCTGAGGGCACTGGGCTGTACACATTGCTTTTTCCAAGGCTGTTTGATTCATCAAGATCTGAAGGGAGATCTGAAGGTCAAGGGGGTAGTACTGGTAGTAGTCTGAGTTGCCCAGTCCATTCTGCCTCCTGTTTTTCTCTCTGGGTTCCCACTGTTTCAGCTGGTGGGGGTGGCTGTCCCTATCTCCACAAGAGCTGCTTCCCTGGATGACTGCTAAGAGAGCTGGGCTAGAAGCAGGACTTATGGTCTGGGAAGTGCCACTACTGCCTGGGCTCCTGGGCCAATTTGACTGGTGGTGGCAGTTGGTCAGCAGTTGTCACTGGTGATTAAGATAATGGGTCCCCTCTCCACCATGACTTCTCCCTTCAGTAATGACTGTGGGGACTGAGCTTGAAGCAGGTCTGGTGCTTTGCAGAGTATACTGCTCTTCCAAAGTCTCTTGGACACAGGGTTCCAGGCTGTCTCCATCAGGATCTGAGGAAAGAAAGTAGTCAAGGTGGTCATAGTTTAATTTGCCCGGTCCATGCTGCCTCCAGGTTCCTTTTCTCTGTGTGTGGTAGTTGGTTGGCAGTTGTTGAGGAGAGCTGAGGCCTCTTCTCCATAGGAACTGCTTCCCCAGATGAATTGGAAAAAAGGAAAGAATTGAGAGATCTCAGGTATTCATGTCAAGTTTGAGAGGAATGAGAAAAGAAGAGAAAGAATAGGCAATTACAGTCAGAGGGAAATCCTGGAGTTTAAGAAATCTTGGAGGTGAAGTTAAAAGTGATGGTGAGGTTTAAGGTATGACCACCCTAGTGGATAACTAAAATACATTCTGATAGGGGCAGCTAGGTGGTGCAGTGGATAGAGCACCGGCCCTGGAGTCAGGAGAACCTGAGTTCAAATATGACCTCAGACACATAATACTCACTAGCTGTGTGACCCTAGGCAGGTCACTTAACCCCAATTGCCCTCACCAAAAATACATACATACATATATGTATGTGTGTGTGTATGTGTGTGTGTGTATGTATATATATATGTGTATATATATATATATATATATATCTTTACTCATTCAGTAAACCTTTATTAAGGCCTTTGACAGGATGTGATATACTGTGCTAAGCACAATAGGCATGTATAGATAAGATGTAGTCCCTTGCCCTCAAGAAGCTTCCAATCTAAAGAGTCATAATTATATTACAGCCATGCCTCTGTTCTGAAGAGACTGATATATTTCCTTTCAGAAAACTTGTTACCAGAAACATCAATAATATATAGATGCCCTTTCTCCTCTTGTCTTTCTTTAAAAGCTCCCAAACAAGATGTGGCTCCCTGGGCCACTGCTATCTATGGGAATCATTAATCAATCAATCTACAAGTATGTATTAAACACCTAATATGTACCAGGCACTATGCTGAGCTCTTGGGAATGCAAGTAAAAAGAACAAAACAATCCCTACTTTCTTTTCTTTTTAAACATAGTTTGTGGTTTTCTTTATATTTTCTTTTTTAAATTTTATTTTAGTTTTAGTTTTAAACACTCACTTTTATAAGATTTTGAGTTCTAAATTTTTCCCCTTCCATCCCCTTCTCCCTCCCCAAGACAGTCTGCAATCTGATATAGGCTCTTCATACAATCATATTAAACATATTTCCACATTAGTCACATTGTGAAAGAAGAATTAGAACAAAAGGGAAAAACCATGAGAAAGGAAAAAAAAAGAGAAAACAGTATGCTTTGATCTGCATTCAGGCTCCATAGTTCTTTCTCTGGATGTGGATAGCCTTTTCTATCATGAGTCTTTTGGAAAACAATCCCTACTTTCAATGAGGTTATATCTAATGAGATGGACAAGTACAAAAATATATATGGCATAAATGAAATTAATAAATATATATTATATATGGCAACTGGCCTGGAGCCAGAAACACTCAAGTTCAAATCTGGCCTCAGACACTTACTATCTGTTTGACCCCGGGTGTCCCTTAACCTCTGTTTGTCTGTTTCATCTGTAAAAAGGGGATAATAATAGTACTTATCTCTCACGGTTGTTGTGAGGATCAAATGATATAACTGTAAAGCACTCAGCATAGTGCCTGGCACATAGGAATAATATAAATGTTGGCTCTACACATTTTTTTTCAGTCACATCCAACTCTTCATTACTCCATTTGGAGTTTTCTTGGCAAAGATACTGGAGTACTTTGCCATTTCCTTCTCCAGCTCATTTTACAGATGAGGAAGTTGAGGCAAAGAGAGTTAAGCGGCTTGCCCAGGGTCACACAGTTAAGAATCTGAGGCCATATTTGAACTCTGGAAGATGATTCTTCCTGACCCAGGCCTGGCATTCTATCCACTGTACCACCTAGCTGCCCAAATGTCAGATATCATTACATTATTACACACAAAGTAATTAAATACAAGGTAATTTGGGGGAGAAAGAGCAATAGCTAATGGGTGGTCAGGAAAGGCTTCATGCAAAAAATAGTTGCATCTTAAAGGATTATATCAGGTAGAGAAAAGGAAGGAGTGGTGTGGGGGACCAATACAGGAACAGAAACACTCTCAGAAAGCCAGTTTGGCTAGTTTGCAAAGTATGGGGGGGCGGGGGAGAGGTAGATAATGGCCAAAGAGTCACTTTTTTAGGGACCCTGAGGCTGTATCCTGGCCAATGTAACCTCTCCAAGGTAATCCAATGTATTATTACTCCCAGTTAACTTAACCATTTGAGACCCTAGAGAGAGGCCCACCTCTCAGCAGAGATCAGGCCTTGACTCATCTACCCCTGAGATGCCTGTAACTGAGATACACCTTCTTCTTTCTTAGCTTTTTCATCCACCAACCTAGTGCTGAAACCAGAACTTTCTATCACTCTCTCTATACCTAGATTGACTTTGTTTAAACAGGCTTTGTTCCTAGAGGTGCCTTGTTAATTGAGATGTCTCTGTACAAGTTATACATGCCTTGCAAAGTGCTATTAAGTCAAAGGAGCAAATTATTTTTGACTTGGGGTGGTCACAACCTGTGCTTTGAATGACAAGATAGAATTTTAATAGGTAGAGCTTGGAGAAAGAATATTGTAGGTAAAGGGAATGTATGATAGGAGCAAAGCCACTGGGCCAGGAAAAAACACAAGGCAAATTTAAGACATACTGAGTAATCTGGTTTGAAATTTAGGACAAGTAATAGGACATAAGGATGGACAAACAGGTAGTGGTCCAATAGTGGAGTCTTTGATATCATGCTGAGGAGTTTAGATTCTTTACCGAGACATCAATGAGGGTTTTTGAACAGAAGACTGCTCCAAAGTGGGGATTTAGGAAGATTAATCTGGCTGTAGTGGAAGAGATTGGGGTAAGGAGACCAGTTAGGGGGCTACTGTGTCACTACAATTGCTGATCAATGAAGCAAGAGTGAGACTGAGGCACCAGAATGATGTCCCACCTATTTCCTGACTCCCCATTTCTTTCTCTCAACATCCCTTTTTATGCTCCATAGGTACTCCGGGTCATGCCCCCTGACAGTTTCTTCTTCTCCATTGTCCGAGATCCTGCAGCATTGGCAATTTCTGCCTTCTCCTACTACAAATCCGTATCATCTGCTTTCCGTGCAGCACCATCTCTGGCTGCCTTCCTGGCTTCACCACGAGCCTTCTACCGGCCAGGGGGCCGTGGGGACCACTATGCAAGGAACTTGCTCTGGTTTGATTTTGGCCTCCCCCTCCCCCGAGAAATGAGGGCATTGAAGAGGCATCCCAAACCCCTCAAAAGAACCCAGTCCTCAAAGATACATATTTGGCCATCTAGCTCTGTATCCCAACCCTCAAAACTTGATCCCAACTCCCTCCCCAAACCTCCTTCCCATCCTACATCCCGTGTCCAATCAGCTGACCACTCCATGTCCCTCAGTCCTACTTCCATAACAGATTCAGTATCTTCATCCTTAATCCAATGGGCTCTGGCCTGGCTAGACTCAACCTTTGACCTGGTCTTGGTGGCAGAATACTTTGATGAGTCACTGGTGCTTCTGGCAGATGCCCTGTGCTGGGGCCTGGATGATGTGGTAGGCTTTGTACACAATGCCCAGGCAACTGGTATGAAGAATGTCAAAGGTCATAAGGGGGTCAAAGATCATGGTAGAATCAAGGATAAGCAACTGGCTGCTCGGGCTAGAGCTTGGAACAACCTAGACTGGGCTCTCTATGTCCACTTCAATCACAGCCTATGGGACCGTGCAGACCGTTATGGGAGGGTGAGGCTTGCTTCAGCAGTAGCCAAACTTAGGGCCCGTAGGTCAGCATTGGCATCCCACTGCCTTTTGGGGGGAGGAGCTGTGGACCCTGGTCAAATAGCTAACCTCCAGCTTCGTCCTTTCCAGTTTGGGGCCCGGGGGGTTCTGGGCTATGTACTGAAAAAGGGGCTGAGCCCCCAAGACCATGAAAAGTGTGAGCGCCTTGCTACTCCAGAGTTGCAGTATAAAGACAAGCTGGATGCCAAGCAGTTCCCCAAAGCTGTTCAGTCACCATCCCACCCTCCTAATGCCACAAGCCCAGGCCCCAAGGGCAGCTGAGACTAGAAAGGAGACACACAGAAAGGAGAGACACACAGAATCTAACAATAAAAAGGCTGGGGTAGCCAAAGAGGGCAAGGAACAAGGCAATCTGCTGCTACAGATCCTGCAGCTCCTTGGGAGCAAGTGCCAAACAGGGCCACACTGCCTCCAATGCCTCAACTCTTTTCCATTCCCCTTAAGGTTCCAGATATCTACCCCTTATCACCTCCTACCCTCTCTGCTTCCTTTTCAAGCCCCATGGCAGGCTCCATGTAGCAACTCTCAACTCCCTGGAGGGGTCAAAAGGTTAAAAGTGGTGGAATCATGTGAAATAAAGAAATTCTGAAATTTACCATCATGCTGAAATGCCAGTTCATGCTGAAATTTGAAGGGTGGAATGTGCTGAAATGAGAGCTGACATACATTTAGCATTTCATATACATTATTTCACAACCCCATTAGGTAGGTACTATTGAGTTTTATCCCCATTGAATATATGAAGAGAAAGGCTGCTTAGCACACAACACAACTCTGCTACATTCTAGATGTGTGACCATGGACAAGTCACTAAACCTTCTCTGGGCACTGGCCAGCGCTCTAAGATGATACATCACAGATCTGCACCGAAGGAAGGGGTTAACCACACCAGGGGTTCCACAAACTGGGAAAATCATATAAGTTCTGTGCCTCCACCCATCCCCCCCCAAAAATGCGTTAAGTGATGCTCAGAGGTTTTGAAGTCTTCCTGTCTCATATCCAGCATTCCCAGGCTGTCCTTATGGGTCCCCGGAATATTGGGGGGGGGACGGCGCCACTAACCGAACTCACAATTAATTAACCTCGGGTTTCACCGAGGTCTTCCCAGACAGATTCGGGAGAACCCCGGAAGCCCCGCCCCTCTCGTCATTTCCGGTTTCTTCCTCTACTCCCTTCGGTGCCCCCCCGCCTCGCCGGGTTCCGGCCCCGCCCCTTCTTGGTTCCGGATTTACTCCGGGCGGGACCCTCGCCCTGGACCGGCTCCCGGGGCCGACGCCCCCGCCCCTCATCCTCCGGCCTCCGCCCCGCCCACTCGGCCCCGGCTCTGGATCTTTCCCCCGCAGCATTGCGGTCTTGGGTCCCGGGGCGCCCTCCCCCCCGCCCCGGTCCCAGACTGGGCCCGGCCGCAGCCCATGGAGTCCCAGTGCGACTACTCGATGTACTTCCCCGCGGTGCCGCTGCCCCCCCCGGGCGGAGCTGGCCGGGGATCCGGGCCGCTACCGGGCTCTGCCGCGGAGGAACCACCTTTACCTGGGGGAGACGGTGCGCTTCCTGCTGGTGCTGCGCTGCCGAGGGAACGCCGAGGCTGGTGCTGGGGGCGGGCCCGGGGCGCTCCCCGGAGGCACCTGGGCCGAACTAGCCGCGGCCCTGGCCGCACTGGCCTCGGTCAGCGCCGGAAGTGGGGCAGCGGGCTCCGCAGACCTGGACGGGCAATGCTCCGGGGCTGCGGGGCTGTTCTCGGACTGCAGCCCCCTTCTCACCCATGGCCCTGGCCCTGCCACAGGCGGTGGAACAACCATGGTGAGGAGCAAGGGGTGCGGGTGCCCATGAGGTAAATGCGAGGGGTGGTGGGGAGGCTGAATATTGGGGGAGAGGTCTGGGCGTGGGCGCTGCACACCAGGAAGGGGGTGGGACTTAAGGCTCCAGACCAAAGCTCCTTTACGCCTTGCTGACCTCTGTGAACTCGCCCCCCCCTCAGTTGCCTATGGAAGAACCAATTGTGTCCACAGATGAAGTCATCTTCCCACTAACCATTTCACTGGACAAACTACCCCCAGGCACACTTAAGGCCAAGGTGAGATGGGGAGGGTGCTGTTGCCCACCAGACAAACTCTCCCCTCCCCAGGAGTCCATCTGTCTGTCTCTCCCTCATCCAGATTGTAGTTACTGTGTGGAAAAGGGAGGTTGAGACAGCAGAGGTCAGAGATCATGGCTACCTGAGATTGCTGCAGACCCGGGCCCCTGGGGAGACATTCCGAGGGGAGCAAAATGCATTCAAGGCCCAAGGTGTGGAGTTTATAGCCATGCTAGGGAGAACGGGCACACGTGTTTGAATAACTAGTGGGTTTGGGAGGAATGGGGTACATTTTTAATTGCCTGGTCGGGGAAAACAATATAACCATTGGGGTGGGACCGTGTGATGGGGAGGAGATGAAGCAGCATGGATCTACAGCCACTAGACTAATCCACATTTCTTTCCTTCCACTTTACAGTGAGTACCTTGCTGACCCTACTGCCCCCTCCGGTTCTGAAATGTCGACAAATCACTGTGGCTGGAAAACACCTGACAGTGCTCAAGGGTGAGCAGGCTGGCTGCCTGTGTTCCATGGGGAGAGATGCTTTGGGGGCCTGAATGATTGGATCCAAGATAGGATGTTTGGGGGGAGGGGAGTTAGGGTGGAGTCCTTAGGTTATAAAGTTGGGGTTCAGGTGCTCTGAATTTCAACAATCCAGTTAACTCTTGCAGTGCTGAATAGTTCCTCACAAGAGGAAATTTCTATCTGGGACATCCGAATTCTCCCAAACTTCAATGCCAGTTATCTACCTGTCATGCCTGATGGTTCTGTGCTGCTGGTGGACAATGTCTGGTGAGGCTGAGAAGAAGGGAACAAGTGGGAGGAACAGGGTAGAGATTTAGAAGTGTCTGTTATATAGGGAGTTCATATACTATCCCTTTTCCCTCCTGAATTAGTCACCAGTCTGGGGAGGTCTCCATGGGCTCCTTTTGTCGTCTCCCTGGTTCTTCTGTCTGCTTCCCATGCCCCCTTAGTGCTCTGGAGGAACATAACTTCCTGTTCCAACTGAGGGCAGGTGAACAACCCCCTCCAAAAGGCCAGGAGGTAAGCATAGGGGGTGGTGTATAAAAGATTGGGATGTGAAAGATGATGAAATAGATGTTCTGTAGAACAAATAATGAAGGGAAGGTTCTCTGATGAATGCCTGTTCCTTTTATTTCTTCCCTTTCATAGGGTCTAGAGGTATCTCTGGTTGCTATAGTTCAGTGGTCTACACCTAAGTTACCATTTACCCAGAGCATCTACACCCACTATCGGTGAGTATGCCCCACTTCTCAGACCCCCCATGGGTAGCAGGTTCAATCTTCTGTCTCTGCAGACCTCACTTTCTGCTCTTCCTGCTTTCTCTACCTCAGGCTGCCTAGTATCCGCTTGGACCGTCCATGTTTTGTAATGACTGCCTCATGTAAATCTCCCGTGCGAGTTCACGAGCGTTTTACTGTTACCTATACACTGCTCAACAATTTACAGGACTTCCTTGCTGTTAGGCTTGTCTGGACCCCAGAGAATGCACAAACTGGTAGGTATTCATGCCAGTGTCAGCAACTAGAGTCTTTAAGAGAGGAAGACAGCTTAGGTCCTGGGGGCCACAAACCAAAAATAAGAAAGAAAGGTCTTAGAAATTCGGCTAACCTGTTTTTTACCCCTCTCTCTTGTTAGGAAAGCAGCTATGTGAAGAAGAGCGCCGGGCTATGCAGGCTGCCTTGGACTCTATTGTTTGTCACACACCTCTCAACAATCTCGGTTTCTCCAGAAAGGGTACTGCGCTCACTTTCAGTGTGGCCTTCCAAGCCCTAAGGGCTGGACTCTTTGAGGTAACTAGGGGTAATGGAGGTGGGGGGAGAAATAGGATATCCTGACAACTGGTGTAGAGAGGCTTTCAGAGTGGATGAAAAGATGAGAGCTGCAGCATGGAAGAGGGAGAAACTAGAGCTTAAGATTTCCCAGTAGGAAGGAAGATCAAGGCTTCTCCAGCATTGGAAGGGGGCTGGAATACAGAGGCTTAACTTCTGGTCTCCCTACTGTAGTTGAGCCAGCACATGAAGCTGAAGTTGCAGTTTACTGCCAGTGTATCCCACCCCCCCTCCTGAGGCCCGGCCTTTGTCACGAAAGAGCAGTCCTAGCAGCCCTGCTGTTCGCGACTTCATGGAGAGACATCAGGGTAGTCTGGGCCGGTCCCAGTCCTTCTCCCACCAGCAGCCCTCCCGAAGTCACCTCATGAGGTATGAAGCCAGGAAAAGGAACTCTCAGTGATGTTCTGGGTATCTGGGGAGGTTCCAGAACCAAGGCCACATTCTTCCACTAACCACTTGCTGTATACCCTAGGTCAGGCAGTGTGATGGAACGCCGGGCCATCACGCCTCCTGTGGCCTCCCCAGTAGGCCGTCCCCTCTACTTGCCTCCGGATAAGGCCATGCTCTCTCTGGACAAGATTGCCAAGCGTGAGTGCAAGGTCCTGGTGGTTGAACCTGTCAAGTAGGGAAAGCTGGATCCCTATTCCCTATTCAAACGCTCCTAGAAATTGGAAACCCCCTGGAAGGGGTCCTCATTTTGTGGCTGCTGCCTCTCCTGGGATGCCCTGTGGAACATGTGGGAGATAATGTAGCTGTCTGTCTGTGTCTGCTGTTGAAAGGAAAGGGTTTAAGTTGAATTGGGAACTAGGGCTGGGGGAAAAAAAAAGCCAACAGTATTTCCTTATGTTCTTGTCTGGGAGGGCTGGTCCCATCCCCAGTTTTGTTCCCCACTCTCCCTTACCCCCCTTTCTGGTTCTAAGTTTACAAAATATTTTCTTATGCCTATGACATTCCCCTCCCCCAACCAGCAGGGGCGAATTTGGAAAATGGTAATGATTCAGTGGATCTCAACGGTTGCCCCCTTCCTCAGACTCAGGTGGGGGGGGGCGGCAATGTTATGTTTCCCTCCGCTCCCCCAATTCATGTTTATATCCTGAAGCACTTTAATTTAAAGGTTTTTGTCTGTCTGTGTAATTTCTTCATGTCTCCTCCTACTGCTTCCAACTGAATTGAGACCATTAAATGTCTGCCCAGGAGGAAGGAGAAATTAATTGCTGTTTGTCTATTAAAAGAGTGGCAGAAGTATCAGGGCTGGGGTTATCATGGGCCAGTCACTTTACTTCCTGGGCCTATTTCCCCGAGATCAGACTAAATCGTCTCTAAGATCCCTTCCAGCTATAAACCTAAGATAGTACTATTCTTAAGAGAGGGAAGAAAGAAATAGGACATATCCACACACACCTCAAGGGTACTAGTGTCAGACACCATGTTTATTGGAAAGAAGGGAGAGTGTCCCTGCCCTGATCCCCTTTAACACTGAGAAAAAAACCCAACCCTCTGCTTCACTGAGCAGGGATGGGGAAAAGAGATGAAGACAAGGCAGAATGCCTAGTTTCTATTAGGGGAATTGGTAAAATCAGGTATGTGGAAAAGCAGTAAGCTTACAGAGATACTCTCAACCTTCCCCTCCAATCCCCTGTAGTCTCAGACATTGATGGGTTCACGGCTGTGATTCTGTCTTTTCACCACAAACACCTTCTGTCCAGACACAGTCACCAACAACGTGTGTTCCCCGAAGACCACTAGGAACAAAGGCCCCCCCAAAGACAAAATGTTGGCTAGAATCAAAGCCAGAGAACTCACCCTGAGGGTTGGGGAGTTGAGGGTGAATGGTTTTAATTAGGTAAAAAGGCAGAATAAGAATGGATAGGAACTTGGGGAAGAGGCAATGAGGGGATTTGTATTTTCTTGAGGAAAGGAGATTTGTGACAGTTCCTTTCATGATCCAGGGGTCAGGGACTTACCAGACAAGCGCTTGAAGGGCATGTCAAGGCCACGATACAACCGGAAACCACAGGCTGTGCTCACTAGCTCAGAGATTGCACCAGCTGCTTGTTCATCATTCTCCAAATCACCAGATGACTAGATGATGATAAGAGTTGAAACCAAAAATTAAGAGAAGGATCACATGAACAAAACAGTATTTTAATCTCTCTCCCCTCACAAGCCCCCCCCATACACACACTGGCTCTTTCTCCCTTTTGGCCAGCTTAGGGAAAAGGAGGGAAAAACCCCCCCCCCCCCCCCCCCCCAAAAAAATCTTTACTTGAGCCTGCTACCTATTCTGGTGACCAACCATATCATAACTTTTTTTTGCCACCACTTTTCCAATGAACCAGTGGTTTTCCTTTGTCCTTTCTCATTCCTTCCTCAATACCCCTTGCAATTTGGCTTCTGTAGCCTTCTGTCTACTGAAACTATGTGCAAAGGTTACCAATGACCTGTCCAAACCAACAGGCTTCTCATCTCCCCATTTCTGTGGTCCCCCCAGTAGAAGATACAGGACTGTTTCATTTTTGTTTTTGTATTTCTAACTCACAGAAGGTATTTAAAGAATATCTGTTGACTGATTGTAACATCTAACACCTGAGCACCCTGTTCTTTCTAGAACACTATCCTCCCTCAAATTGGGTATCACTGCACAGACCTAGTTTAGCACTTAGCTCGCTCTTTTTTTGCATTCTTCATTTCTTCTCTAACTCCCTAGATGGAAGTATTAACTCAAAGGATCACTCTACTGGAGAGCCTCTTTATCAAAAAAAAAAAAAAAAAAAAAAAAAGCAAAATAAGTTTTGATGCAACTTAGACAGCCATCTCTTACAAGAGGAAAAAAAAACAATTCTGCAAAATTCATCATATCTAACAATACATGCCAGGTTCCAAATCCATAGACCTCCATCTCCAAAAATGGGAAAAGATGCATATCCCTTCATCAAAGCCAAGTTTAACTATTCCATTTACACAACATTCAGTTTTTATTTTTTTAGTTGTTCTTTGGATTTACATTGCAGTAGTCATTGTGGATACTATTTTCCTGGTCCTCCCTACTTCATTTTACATCAGCTTAATAAATCTTCCCATGCCCCCTGTATTCTTCATATACTGTTTCTTATGACACAAAGCATATTGCCCTATATTCATGTACCACAATTTATTTGGCCATTTCTCCAATAAATGGGTACTTAAATAAATGGCATATGTTGAATCATTCATTTTAAGGCTTTAACAACTATGTTGAAGGTTTTTAAATCTAGCATCTCCAGCCTTGCTTAATCTCCCAAATTCTAGACTCATCTCCCATTACCTACTGGACATTTTTATTTGGATATTCTATAGTCACTTCAAAGTCTAAAATAATAATGCCTTATATTCACATTAAATTTTAGTTTAACAATATAGTTGTTCATTGACTTGCAATGTAAATCTAAAGTGCATTAAAGAAAAAGGATGGAGAGAGAAAACTGCCTGACTATATCCACAAAGCTAGATACTATAAATTCATGGCCTCAAAACATCTGTATGCAAATACCCACGTTTAGGCAAAAAGCAAAAGAATCACAAGGAGGCAAGAGGATACCCATACATGGAATACGGCTCTGGAGAGGTATACCTTATTATTGGGAAATGCTGTCCAGGTCTTTTCAGTCTTGTCCGGGTCTTTGTGACCCTCTTTGGGGTTTTCTTGGTAATGATACTGGAGTAGTTTGCCATTTCCTTATCCAGCTCATTTTACAGATGAGGAAACTGAAGCAAATAGGGTTAAGTGACTTGCCCAGAGTCACACAGCTCTAGTGTCTGAGGCTGGATTTGAACTCAGGTCTTCCTGATTTTCGGCCCAGCACTCTATCTAGTCTGCCATTATTAGAAAATAGGCTTAAATTAACAATTTTCTTTGTTCCTCTAGGCAGTCTTAAGTCTAAATTCTGATTTTGAGTAGATATATCCTTTTCCAAGGATGTGAAGGGGAAACTGGAATTCCTATTCTTCATGATAGTTTTTAACATTACCTTTCTTTAATCAGGGGCAATACACTGTAAGTTCCACGGAGGCAGCAAAGTTGTTCTATATTTAATCTTCATTTCTATGTACTTAACACATTGTTTTGAACAAGTCAGATACCTTATAAATGTGTATTTTTTTTTGGTACCAAAAAAAAACCTTATTAAGGACAGATAAAAAGAGGTAGGTACCATCTATTAAGATGTTATTCTCATAAGGGATAGTCAAGGAGACAACAGAGGAAAAAAAGCATTTGGGTAACAAACAAAAGAGAAAGAAACCAATGATTTTGTCATCAAGGTACACTAGAGAACTACTAGATAGAAAAAGGAAGTAGATGAGTTCAGGAAAGATTAAAAGCCTGGCACAAGCACCACGTATCTACTGGAAACCTTTCTTCCCCGCCAAAAGCAGGGCAGCTAATAACTTTGATTTGCCTTAATTTCATCCTTCAAAAGGTAAATTAAAAAAAAACCCAACAAATTCTACATAGAATCTGATTCTCACTGAGGAAGAACTGTTACTGGGGAGTGGAAATGATAGGAATTGGGGGGGGGAGGGGAAGAGTTAACACTTCCTTTTAGAGTTTGTGATAAAAAAAGAAACTGGCCATAATTTTGCCAGTTACAAATCTTGTGGAGATAGAAGAAACGCCATCTCTCAGATAGGTTCTCTTCCTTGCACTCAATCACCACCTCAGGTAATTTATCATCTGTAGTACTGCAACAGTCTTCTAATTGGTCTCACTGCCTCAAGTCTTTCCCCACTGTAATCCATCCTTCACACATCTCCCAGTGTGTAACCTAAAAAACATAGGTCTCACCTTGCTGGACCCCTACTCAGTAAACTTCAGTGCCTCCCAAACTCCTTTGTTTGGCATTTAAAACTCTGTATAACGTACCCTCTTCTATCTTTACAATCTTCCATATTATTCCCATCCTTGTACTTTGGTCCAGCCCAACTGGCCTACTTGCTGTTCCTCACATGTAACATATCTAATGCCATGCTTGTGCACTCGAGTTTGGAATGCTCTCCCCTTTCTAACATCCACATTTTAGAATCCCTGGCTTCCTTGAGATTCAGCTTGAGAACCCTTTTCAGCAGAAGTTTCCCAGACTCTCATGGCTAGTACTTTCCCAAGTTATTCTGTATCTACTGTTATCTTGTATCTACCTGTTTATGTACATGTTGTATCCCCTATACATGTAGTAGAATGTAAATTCCTTGATGGCAGGGACTGTTTTTGCCTTTTTTGGTATATCCAGCACCTACCAATGTCCAACTCATAATGAAGTGCTTAATAAAGGAATACCGATAAATTGGCTGAAATAGAACAGATTCCCACTAAATGGAGAATGACTAAACAAATTGTGGTACATGAAGTAATGGAATAAAATAATGAATATAAAGAATTTCAGGACACAATGGAAAACTTAATATGAACTGATATAGAATGAGGTAAGCAGAACCAGGAAAATAATATACACAATGACAGCCACACAGGGAACACAACTCAATGACCAAGCTTGGTCCTCAAGAAGAAAATTTGGCTCCCTTCCCTCTTTGCAGAAATAGGGGAGAATAGGGGTGTGGAATATCATATGTACCCTCAAACTCAGTTAATACTGTTTGGTTTTGCTGGGCTTCCCCCCTTCCCCTTAAAAAATCTGTAACAAGAGCTTGCTGACTTAGGAGAATGGAAGCATTTTCAATAGTGTGATAGAAAAACAAAAGGCATCAATTTTTTTAAGTAAGAAAAAGAAAAAAAAAATAAGACACTGCTTCCAATAACCAGACATTTGTCCCTCTGTATTTTACCCTGTCATTCTGAACACCAAGCCAAAGACACTGACAACCAGGGAAGTGTCCAGAGAACAACTAGGATGATGAAGGGTCTTGAATGTATGTTATATGAGGATTGAGTGAAGGCATGTTTAGCCTGGAGTATAGATAATTCAAGGGAGACACTGTATCTGTGTTCAGATATTTGAAGGACTGTCATATGTAAGAGATATTACTTGTTGTTTGGTCCTAGAGGGCAGAACTGGGAACAATGGGTGAAAGCTGCAAAGAAGCAAATTTAGGCATGATGTTAGGAAAAATAAAACAATCAGTGCTGTCCAAAAAGTGGAAATGGGTTGCCCTGGGAGTTGCTGAGTTTCCCTTTATTGAAATCTTACAGTGGAAGCTGAATGACCACTTGCCATTTATGTTCTAAACAGAGAGATACCTTTGGCCATAGGTTCAACTAGATGGCAGCTGAGTTTCCTTCCAATTCTTCAGTCTATAAGTTTTACATGTAAAACTTACACTTATATGAGGTTTTAAGATTTACAAAAAAGCTTTCCTCACAACAACCCTATGAAGTACAAAGGACAAATAATCCCAGTTTACAGGTAACAGGTTCAGCAAGTGATGTCCAATTTCACAAAACTACTAAATCTCATACCCAGAATTCAAACCATGTTTCCCTGACCTCTCTTGCTGAGGTGAAATGATGGGAATCTGAATTTACTACTTTATCTTAAAATTTATGATACAGATGATGAAAGCTGGCTATATTCTGACATTCCCCCTTTAATTTGAGGAGAACAGGAGAAAGAATTGGGAGAGATCTTATGGACTAAATTCTACAGGGAAAGTGAGTCCAGGAAGAATGAGGAATTCTCACAAATGAAATTCTGAAGATCTAATAAGAAGGGAAAGTCAGAGTTGTCTGAAGAGTCTCATGTTCATAGGAAAATGAACAACCAAGTTAGGTTTTTTAAATATATGGACAGAAAACAGAAAGCAGGTAACAGGATGAATAGAAAAACATGGCTTGGTCCTTTAAAAAAGTGTCAGGAGGTGCCGAAACTGGTGAGAGAATATAAACATCAAAAGTTGTTTTCAGTCTTTATTTTTAAGTTATATTGGAGAAGAGAGGAAGAAAAGAGCGGGTACTTATGTAGCACTCTTTTGCAAAACACTTTTGAGTATATTCTCTTATTTGATCTTTATCTTAACTTTCTAAAGCTGATAATACAGATATTATTATTCCCATTTTATAAATGAGGAAACTGAGACTCAACAAATAATTACATGTGACTAGCTCTCCATCACAGTTTCTAAGTATCTGGGGCAGGAGATGAACCTTACTCCAACCCAACACTCTTTCCACTATACCATTCCCTAAGGATCAAAGAGATAATCCTCAGATTGAGAATAACACACAGAATAGATGAGACAACAGTAAGAGATGACAGAGATGGTCATCTCTATTTTGTTAGAATGTAAACTCCTCATGAGAAGGGGCTATTTTATTCAATCTATTTGTATCCTTGGCCTGACAGGCATGTGCTTAATAAATACTGACCATTTCTGTTTTCTCCAACAAGGGGACTGATCTTTGGACTGGAAAGGAAATAACCAATGATGGCTACTAGAGATGAAACCCAAGATGAAACCCTTAATGAGTCCAGGTCATCTAGGTAACACTTCAGGGTACTGAAAGAACTGGCAGGCATGATTGATAAGCTCAATGATCACTACACAACTGTGGAAAACGGGAAAGGTACCGTAGAGTTGAAGGAAGACAATTCTCCTGATTTTCAAAAGAGACTACTATGAGTCTAAAAACTAGTGAGTTTGACTTTGACTCCTGTCAAAATTCTCAAAGCTCTTATTAATAATGTAATTAGTAAAAATCTAGACAAGAAAGCATGGTGGTGCACACCTATTATCCTTGTTACTGGGGAGGCAGAAGATCCCTTGAGTTTTGAGCAGCTTGAGTTAAAGCTGGTTGAGTAACTGCACTAAGTCTAGCAACAATATGGTGGAGTCCCTAGGAGAAGCTGGTGCCAGCAAGCTGCTTAAGGAGGGGCAAACTGGCCCCGCTTGAAATGGAAGAGGTCAAAGTTTCTGTGTCAGTCAGCAGAGGGGTTACGCTCATTAGTGGCCATTGCACTTCTACCTTGGCAAAGTTGGGGAGAAAAGAAAGCAGCAACTGTAACAAGTCATCATGACTTGAACAAAAATAGGCCATGCCAGACCACCCTTATTTCCTTTTTTTGGACAGGATTACTAGGCTACTGAGCTAATAATCAAGGAAATATTGTAGATACAGCTTACCTGGATTTTATTTCTTTTTTCTACACCCCAAGGCAGTTTTTATTAAACGTGAGCAAATAGTCTATAAATCAAAATTTTAACATTTAACAATGGCAGGTTTCTCAAAGACAAATAAGTCAATATTACTGGTAGGCACCCAGTGCTCAGGGAAAAAAAAAGGAAGTGGGAATCTCAGGGCCTGACTCCTTTGTCTTTTTAATGAAAGGACATTTCTTCCAGGTGTCACTGGGAAGAAGCTTCTACATGGTATCCAAAGTGTCTACCTACCTGCTGCCCCACAAAATTTATAAAAAGGATTGATAAGTGAATGATCAGTCATTTCCTCTCCACTCTCATTGCCTTACACTGTCATCCCCATTCTCCTCAAAGCCATTGTTCCCTTTCTACTCCTCTCCCACCTCTTCAACCCTCTGAGCCTCAGTCAAGACACCTAGCTAGTAGCAAAGATGCCTAGGTTGCTTTCCCCATTCCATTTCTGAAAAGTACATGCACAGCACCGCTATAGGAAAAACATATAGGACTTGGAATCTGTTCCCGAGGTTCTCTGCACTGACTATAGTGGGTCAGGGGAGTAAATTTCTTTCAGGCTCTAAATGACCTGGTCCTCAATGTAATTAGAGATTACTACCTATCCTTCCCCTAGAAAAGCAAAAGTTATGAGGGCCTGAACTAGGATGCTAGCTGCCCGAGTGAACAGAAGGGAATGGATATGAAATGTTATACAGGAAGAACTGAAAGTATTTGGCAAATGACTGGAATTCTGGATTTGAGGAGAGAGGTAATGAGTAAGTCAAGATTTGAATTTAGGTGACTGGAAGGATAATAGCATACTAAACAAACAGAGGAGGAGCAGTTTTAGGTGGAAGAAAAAGTGAAGAAAATGAGTTTCATTTTAGACATGTGCAGTTGGAAGTACCTATGAGTCATTCAGGTAGCTCTATCTAGCAGGCAATCGGTAATTCAGGACTGAAGCTTGAGAGGGACGAACACACACACAGGAGTTATCTGCATATAGAAACTGAAAATGCAGAACTAGGCAAGGGTATATAAATAAAGAAGAGACACTCAGAATTTGGGGCCAAGACATGGATATAATCCAGCAAAGGATTCTGAAGAGCTAAACATCTAGAAGAAGAACCAGGAGAACTACTATGCAACTATGACAGCTAGAATTAACCCATCAATGAGCATTTATTAAGAACCTACTATGTGCCAGGCACTGTGATAGGGAATACAAGACAGATGCATAGATTTGGGAGTCATCTGCACAGAGATAATAGTTCAGTCCATGGGAGCTTAAGGATAAGGATTATGCATGCTTTGTGGATCAAACTATAGCACATATTTCAAATTAGGAAAAGCTGTAGGAAGGAAGAGATAAATGGAAGGGTCATAAATCATTAAGGAGTTATCAAGGATCAGGTCATCTCTTTCTACTCTTCTCCCCAAGACTTACCGCCAGCACTGCTCCTTCACTCAGTACCAAGTAGCCCAGCTGGTCAGGGATACGCTCCAGCCCCTGGGTCAATGCAGATGTCTAGAAGAAGCACAATAAATACGAGAAGGGAATAATCAGAGGGAAGAGAGCTAGACTGAGATCTTTCCTACTTACTTCCAAATCACTATTCCTCCTGCTGCTGATGCAACACTTCCCCTGTCCCCCTATTTTCCTTACACTATCTCTCCACCTTGCCAAGACTTTAGACTAGGATAAATAATTGCTGACATTTATATAGGGCTTTGCAAGCACTTTTGATCCTCACAACAACTCTGCAGGGAGTAATCACTACAGGTTAATTACTATGTCCATTTTAAACATAAGAAAACAGGATCAAGAGAAGTTAAGGGACCAGCTCACAGTCACACAGTGTCATAGATGGATATTTGAAGTCTCCCCTGATTTTCAGTCCAGCTCTCTTTTCATTAGGCTGATGTCCAATACACTCTTTCTACTCAGTGCCCAAGTGCCTTATTTCCCTCCATGTTCTAAACACTCAGATTCCCCTTCCTTCCCTTCAACTCACAACCCCAAATCTTCCCTTCTCGTTGAAGTGCTAATTCAAACAAAACAAAAGTTTATTATTCACTTACGTGAGTTAAGTTTTCTAATCTCCTTGCCTCAAGGCTCTCCTCTCCAATGTATCTTTCATAGGTGCCAAACTGATGGTCCTATGACACAGGTCTGACCTTATCCCTCTTCTGCCCAGAAGCTCCAACAGCTTCCTCTTTCCTCTAAAATAAAATGCAAACTCCTCCCTTAGTTGTTTAAAGCTCTACAATCTGGCTCCAGCCTACCTTTTTAGGCTTATTGCACATTATTCTCCTTTTCAACCAAGCTGGCCTGCTTGTTCTTCCTCATAAATTACAATCTGGACAATCTGAGGATTTTTGCATAGAATGTACTCACGGGATCATAAGGCCATCTATTTAGAGATGGAAACCTTAGAGGTTATCTAGTCCACCCCCTTCATTTTACAAACAATGAAAATGAAGCCCAGAAAGATTAAGTCAAGGTTTCACAGGTAGCCTCGGAGGTGGGAAATGAACCCAGGTCTTGACTTCAAGTCCAGCATTCACTACACTCTACCACACTGCCTCCGCTGATAACACTCTCCTCATAACACAACACCAGCTTCGTTCAAAACTCGGCTGAGTACTACTTTAGCCTGTTTGCCCCAGTTGCTAGGGCCTTCCCTTTTAGAAATGACTTATATTTTGCATTAAATTTGCTGTGCACGTGTCACTCCCCAAAAAAAGTCATTCCTTTGAGCGCAGGGCCTGTTTCCTTTTTTCTATCCCCAGCAGTTGGAGAAAAGCAGACCCTTAATTGCTTAATGCTTGTTGATAAATTAATTGCTAGGCACAGAAAGAGGAAAGACA
>NW_020945741.1:0-39088 GCF_900497805.2 Vombatus ursinus
AAAATTACCTGGGGATTTCAGTATGATGTGGCAGATTAAAAAAAAAACTATTTTCAAACTTTGGCTACATTAAGAGAAGCATAGCTCCCAGAAATAGAGAGGGGATAGTTCCTTTGTATTCTGCCTCCATCTCCATTCCATTATCTGGAATATTATGTTCAGCTCTGGGTACCCTGATTTAATAAGGACACCAATAATCTGGATAATGTTCAGAGTAGGCAATCAGATGGTGAAGGGCCTTCAATCCATATCACAGGAAGATGAGTTGAAGGAACTAAAGTTGTTTAATCTAGAATAGAGAAGATTATGGGGCCACAACAGCTGTCTTCAAGTCTTTTAAGGGTATCATATGGAGGAGGCATTAAACGTGTTCTGTTTGGCCCCAGAGTGCAAAAACAAAAGTGAAATGGGCTGCCTTAAGAGGTGTTAGGCATCACTAATGTGAAAATATGTTTAATAGGAATGTGTGTATATATATATATATATATATATATATATATATATATATATATATAGCCTGTATCAAATTGGGAAAGGAAGTAGGGAGGGAGGAGGAGAAAAATTTAAAACTCAAAAGCTTATGGAAGTGATTGTTGATAAATCAAAATAAATTAATTTTTAAAAAAAGATGTGTTAGGTTCCTCTTCCTTGAAGGTTTTCAAATAGAGAGTGTCATAGTGAGAATGCCTTTCACATATGGATTGAACTACTTGGTCACTTGAACTCTCTTCTAACTCAATTCTGATACCGTGGAAAGGGCTTAGCATAGAGGGAAGTAGGGTAGGAAATTTATTTTGAAAGAGTAACACCCTGGGAATTCAGAAGAGCTGGAGAATAGGCCAAAGGACTACGGAGAGGGGGAGTCTCCTTACCTTTGCACCCACAAGCCCCAATGAAAAAGTTAATGAGCTCCAGGAATCCTGCATCTTGATCCTGCTTGTAGCTCTCCAGCCAGTCATCCACCACAGTCTACAGCAGGAATGTCAGGAAGGAAAAAATGGAACTGAGAGGTACCAAGGATAAAATCCAGACATGTATACTTCACACCCAAGTTCTTTCTCTGGCTTATAGTATAGCTCATTGCTTCCTCAGCCCACAATCACAGAGCTTCTCCTATCCTGAAAAGTCTCCAGAAAGGAGGCACTCCTACCCTCACTTCCCAAGCCTCCATACATCCCTCAATGTTTGAGAGTTTTCCCTGAGATTCAGTATCTATCTTTCCTATCTCAGCTTACGTTCACTAACATATCTATACCGATCCAAGGCTGTAGACTCCCTTCCCATCATACAGAGAGTAAGTCAATGAAAGTGATCAGAACTGTGCCTTTACCTGCATGGCACTCTTGGCAGTCTTCACAGCTTCTAAGAGATCACTAGCAGTGGGTTTCAAATTCCTATGGCCATCACAGTCCTTTCGGGACCCCTTCCTTGGATGCTTGGCCACCTGGGGAAGGATAGAGAAAGGGTGTGAGAATGGAAGATTACGATCCCTATGTACAAAAATGATGCAAATAATGCTACTATGAGCAAAGGGTAGTAGTTAAATGTGTCCAAAGACTGAGAAATGGCTAAACAAACCAAATGTAGTGGAATGTTACTCTGCTGTAAAGAATAATAAATAAGAAGAATTCATAAAACCATGAGAACATTTGCATGAAGTGACAGAGAGCAAAGAACACAGTGCCAAAAGAACAATTAACAATGATTTTGAAAATAAAAACAACAATAATCAGGTCAAATGGACAATGTTTGTACCAAATTATTCAAGCTGCAGTATACATCCTTTCAGTTAATAAGAGTTAAATGTACTATAAGTTCAAATCACTGTACCAGAAAATTTTGATTACCCTTTTCAAGGATGTACTTTATAGTAGTTGGTTGAGAAGTGTCTTTGATATCAAAACAAAATTTTATCAATAAGGAAATAATAGGGCTATGAGTTAGAAAAAAAAACCCAAAATTTAACTGCAACCCTCTTTCTTCTCTTCCACTCCATCTACTAACAATAGATATGAAATTACAAACCAAAGGAAAAGTATTTCAGCTGTTAGCTTAAATTAAAGCTTTTAAAACTATTAAAGACACAATTAATTTTAAACTGATTTCACAGAATTTTAACATGAGAGGCCCCTTAGAGATAATATAGTCCAAACTTCTCATTTTACAGATGAGAGAACTGAGGTCTAGAGAGGTGAAGTCACATGCCTAAGGTCCCACAGCTAAGTAGCAGCAGAGTTTAATCTCCTGACTAGTTTAATCTCCTCACTACCTGGCTAGTGTTCCTTTATCATGCTGATTTGCATGTTGTTCATTTAATAGCTAAATAGAATTGGATCATGAACCATCATTGTTGCTTTTCCCCAATGCCCCCCAAACCCTATTCCTGTGTCCCTCCATATCCTTACTGCCTTACCCCTTATTCTATTTCTTTAGCTTTATTTCTCCTTTCCATTATCCCCAACTCTGTTCTTTCTCATTCAATGTCTTTTCAGGTATCCTTTCCACCACCCCATTCCCAATATCTTTCTGTCAGTTCATTTACCCACCCCCATTTTCCAAATCAGAGAGCATTAAGACTAGGACTCACTGGGATGGTCTTGGGTTGTTTTCTGGCCACCCTCTTCTTCATCTGCTGCTTCCCGACATCTTCAAAGTCACCGTCACTATTCCTATGAGAGAGCATGGTTCTCCTTAGCTATATTCTCTCAAGCTCATTTTAACACTCATTCTATTATGCAGAAGGAAAGAAGCTGGGTTATTTTTCTCTCTTTCTCCCTAACCTCTCCCTCCCCAATGAAAAAACATCTGCCCTCCAGAGCTAACTATCCTCAATCTTCTCTAAGGAAAGGAGAGACTCGTTCACTGTAGCCAGAGCTGTATAAATTAGAGCTATCCCTTGATTGACAGCATGAGATCCAAGAATGAAGTAAAAAGAATTGTTGATACAATCCTTTCCTAGAGATCCCCTGGAATACATGCAATTAACCAAGCTGTCATAGGAATTATCCTGCCTATGGAAATGGCTGACCTCAGGAACATGAGAATGGTGCCAAGGAGTCAAAAATGCCTACATTAGTCATATGAGTGGAACATTTAGGTATTCTATAAATTGAATTGTACCCCTTATAGTATAATGACACATATTAAAGGCCTAATTGTACATGGTTAGTTTAAAGCACCACTGCTAGTTACATTCCCCAAATGCAATATTAAGTGCGCTAGTAAAAAAATGTTTCAAAGGAGAATAACTAAAATAATCAAGTCAATGAAATAAATTCCATGTGGATTGATGGGGGAGGTGAGTGCATCTAGACCTTTATTTCTTCTTTGTGAAACTGAAGTAAAAACTCCCAGTATGGAAATTCATGCACCAGTGCAGATCAGCAAAACATCTGTAACATAATCTTAGAACAGGGATTCACAGACTTGTGGCCTGTGAACTTATTTTTTTTAATATTATTTTGACAACTGTATTCTAAATAAATTTTCTTTATAATCTTACACATTTTATTTTATGCATTTAAAAACATTTTGAGAAGAGGACCATAGGGTTTGTCAGATTTTTAAAGGCATCCATGACACAAAAAAGGTTAAGAAACCTAGTCTTTGAGAGTTATTGGGGTGAAATAAGAATATGTTATTTTTAAAGTTGGGTTACGTGTATGTGTTTGGAAAGATAAAGGCTCAGAGAAAGGGATATGGATGAATTCTGTGGATAAGACAAATATGTAGGTTCTTGTCCCAAACCTAGCACATTAGAACTAGAGACATCAAAGGAGTCTTAGTAAATTCAAGAATACTTTCAATAAATTTATGGGGTAACAAATTTGTAACAGGTAATTTAGACTAAGTTAAGAATGGACCTCCCCAAAACAGATGTCTATATCATAGAAGGCTCATATTTGTTCCCCTGGCTGGAATTTACCACCCTGATTTCCACCTGTAAAAAATTCTATCCATCTTTTCTGGTGCTATCAGCTATAAGTGACATCTCCCTCTCCTTGGCAACCCAGTAGTACCTACTATATGCTGAACATTGCTGGGCACTAGGACAAATACAAAAATGAATATGATATAGTCTCTGCCCTCAGAGATTACAGTCTAACTAGAGAGGTAAGATACATACCCTAGCTCTTTCCTACCTTTCCAGTCTTTTCACACTTTACTTCCCTCTCCATGTACTCTACAATTCAGTGACAATGGCCTCTTTACTGTTTCTCATATAAAATACTCTATCTCCCAACTCTATATTTCACTGGCTATCCCCTACCCCTGGAATGCTTTTCCTCTTCATTTCTGGCTGCCTTCAAGTCTCATTTAAAATGCCACCTTCTGAAAAAAAAAGCCTTTCCCATCCCTCTTAATGCCAGTGCCTTCCCTATGAGATTATCCTCAATTTATCCTGTATCTATCTTGTATGTACAAAGTTGTGTGAATGTTGCCTCCCCATGTGAAAATGAGCTCTTTCCCCCTTAGCACTTAGCACAGTGCCTAATACCCAGGAAGCTCTTAATAAATGTGTGTTGGCTGATGATGTACAAAAATATGCATTACTACATAAGCATTAATTATACAATAACTATGGCACAGAAAAGACAACAGAACATCTGTTAGAAGAAAAATCATTATCACATTTTTCCTTGTCTTACAGCTATTTGTGCACATCTTATATTACGCTAGTAGACTGCGAACTCTTATAGAAAAGGAGTAGTCCAATCATCTCAAAATCTCTTACTTCACTCAGCATGGTTTTCTACAAGTAGCAGGTACTCAATACATGTCTGTTGAGTGAACAGCAGAAGATCAAACATTTGCTATGCTACAAAGCATTTCTATATTAACATCAGTCTAAATTCTGGGTTAGATGTTGTTCTGAACCTGGATAGATTTTATTCCATTCTTATAGGAGGGTATAATTATATTATTATTAATGCAATAAGAGATGATTAGTTTGGGGAAATAGAAGGGATTCATTCATTTAATAATAACTTATCAAGCACCTGCCATGTGCAAAGCACTTTGTTAAGTACTGGGGGAGATATAAAGATAAATAAGAATTGGTCTCCCATCCTCATGGAGATCAGACAATGACAGAATACAGGCACAGGGCTATACAATTACTCCTTAGCCCTACTCACCCAACATCTGAAACCAAAACAGAATTCCTCTCTTCACCCCAGGGAACACTGGCAGAAGAGGTAGATGAAGCAGATGAAAACCTCTGACTAGCTGGCCTCCCATTCTGCCATGGAGATGATCCAGAACTGGAAGAGTAGCCATGGCACAGAGATGAGGAGCGCATCACAGGCATAGTGATGAGTCTGAAGAAGGCAAAGGGGATACCATTTCAAAGCTCAAGTTCTTGCCAGTCAAAAAGCATTTATTAAGTGCTTACTATGTGCCAGGAACTGTGCTAAGCACTGGGGATATCAAGTAAGAAAAAAACAATCCCTGCTCTCAAGGAGTTCAAATTCTAAATAAGAAGATATCATGTAAATATCTAGGTACATATAAGAAGCATACAGCCTTAGATGGAAGGTGAAGATACTAACCACCATGGGATTTGGGAAAGGCCTCCTGAAGAAGGCATAAGGCAGTATGATTTGCACTGTCTTGAAAAGCCAAGGAAACTAAGAAGCTGAGGTGAGGAAAAGGCATACTTGAGGCATATGGGACAAATGGTGAAAAGACAAATATGGAAGATGGAATGTCCTACAGCAGGAAAAGCAGTCAGATCAACGTGAATGGATCATAGAAGGGAGTAAAGCTTAACAAGACTGGAAGGGACCAAGTTGTGAAGAGCTTTAAATGCCAAACACAGGCCTTTGTATGTAATCTTAGAGATTGCTGACAAAAACTAACTGGAATTAATTAACTAGGAAGTGTGATATGAGCAGACCAACACTTTACAAAAGTCATTTTGGCAGCTGAGTGAAGGATTGATTGCCTAGGGAGAAACTTGAGGCAGGAAGACCAAACGGAAGGTGATTGCAATAATCCAGATTAGATCTTCTTCTCCTTCCAAAGACATCCAGGGAGGAGTAAGTAGTCCCTCCCCTTGTCCTAGATCTGGTACATATACTAAGAGTAAGTATGCTAATTGTGACAAACCCAGAGACTGATAAGGGGACAACTGCTTCCGGTGTCAGGGGGCACACTCCAAAAAAGACTAAATTAGGGGAAAGGTCTGCGTAGTAGAGGGATCAGTCCCCAAAGTAGCCTGAAATGAGTCGGGGGAAGTCAAAGCAAACCTTCACATCAGAGAGCAAAAACAGCAAATGAACATTTTAGACAGCAGCCCCTTGCTTAACGCCTTTACCGACATTATTTCCCACCCCACCCACCTACCGCCCCCAGCCCTTATTAACGAGGCAGCTGAAGCTCTGAGGTGAAGTGACTTAATTCTTAATGTGTTGGGGTGGGATCTGAACCCCAAGGTCACAGTGACCTCCCCTCACTCTTGGGAGAATGGATGGGAAAGATCCCGCCCTGGGGCTCCCACCCTCACCGACTCCAGAGCTGCTGCAGCGGGGCCCCAGGGCTCCCTGGGACCCCCGAGGCCCACCCGGGGGCCCCTGCCGGAGCTCGGCTCCAGAGGCCCACCTAGGCCCCGTTTAGCACCGAGTTACCTGCCCCGTTCCCCTTCTGCCGTGGTCTCTTTCCTCTTCCTCCTCCTCCCCTCCTCCTCTTCCTCCGCCGCCCGTCTCAGGGTCACCGGGCCATCTCAGCAGCGGCTTCTTCCCCCTCTCCTTCCTCCTCCCTACCTAACACCCTTTCTCACGACAGGAATGTGCTTTTCCCTGAGCTTGTTTGCAAGGGGAAAGGCAATAGGCGCCTTCAGAAATCACATACTCAGGTAAAGGCCCCCCAGTCCAGATGAGGGGCGCATCCCCGCCCCCAGGGAAAAAGGGAGGGGGTCAGTCCCGTCCCATAAGGGGCGGCTCCTGCCTTCCCGCCAGTACCTGAAGCCTCCAGTTCTCGAGAACCTTAGTCCTCGAGGAAAGCGCGGGAAGCAGCGAGGGAACCTCTGCGCACGCGCCGACCTAGTGGCCACGGCCCTGGGGCTCGGACTAAAGACCCAGGACACGTGCCCGCCACGCTCTAACCACCAGTCTTTCTCAGTCCACGTGTCAGCCTCTCCCTCGAGAAGCTGTCACGTGGGCTGGCCTTTTCCCTCCCTCTCTACCCCGAACCCCCCTATTCAAATCTATCCGAAAGTACCGCCCTCTATCCCCGGTTCTGGGTTCCCATTGGCTTGGTCCCTGCCCAGTGTCTGGTTAGCGCCTTCAAACCTGGTTGTCCTTTTCCATTGGTTGAGCCGCATCGCGGGCTACACCTCCTCGACCTCACCTATCCACTTGTTTTTGCAGCGTCCCGCCCTGTGGGTAGTCTTCCTCGCTCACATTGGCTGAGTCACGCCCCTGACCCCGCCCCTGAGGTAGTCTCATACTCTCATTGGGTGGATCTGCGTCTGGACCTGCCTCCTGGCCGGCTCCGGGCTCCCATTGTCTCCACCGCTGCCGCCTGGTCCCCGCAACAGTGCTGGGCAATTGTGTTTTCCAGGCTCGTTCTTTCTCTGGCCAGTGAAGTGGTCCCACAGCCCGAGCTGGCTCTGCACACCCAAGTGGTTCTTCCCTCATCCTTCGGACCCACTCCCGTTCCCCGAGGCAGTCGCAGTCATGTCCTCACTGCGGCCCCTTCTGCTCCTGCTGCTGCCCCTGTGCCCCGGGCCGGGGGGCGAGGCCAAGGCCACGCGGAGCTGCGCTGAGACCCGGCAGGTGCTGGGGGCCCGGGGTTACAGCCTGAGCTTACTGCCTCCCACACTGATCTCTGGTAAGGGGAGAACAGGAAGACTGGGGAACAGAGTCTTTCCTGTCCCATTGTAGCCCATCCTTAATAAAACCACTCCCTATCCCCTAACAATATCCTCTTTAGTTATTCCATAGTAACCCCACTTCCTTGAAGACCCCCTTGTGCCCCAGGCCCATGATAACTGAACCCCCTGTCCTAAAGCCCCTCTCCCCCTATTCCTGCAGAACCCTTCTTTTCTCCATGACCACCCTTTCTCCAAGACCATGACAACAGAACCCTCCCTTCCTCCACAGCCTCTCCCTCTCAATCAAATCTATTGATTTTTCACTCCTCCCATAGAAACTTCATCCATAAATCCATGCCTGTGATACCGACTCATAGCAATACTCTTCTGTTTCCACATAATCTCATTCCCCTATAACCCTCCATCCTATGAGACCTTTGAGGCCCTGGGAATGGGTTAAGCTAATGGTTGGGGGATGTCATTGTCCATCTGAGCTTCATTTTGAACAGAAATCATAGATGGCCATTGGCCAGTGAATTGGGGAATGCTGGGGACAACTGAGAAGGGAGAACAGAGTCAAGAGGAAACAATGGCAGGCATTCCAGCTAGGGAAGGGAAAAGATAGAGAGGGAAGAAATTTTCTTAATAACATTCCCGACATATCACTCTTCCTCAGGTGAGCATCTCCGGGTCTGCCCTCAGGAATACACATGCTGCTCCAGTGAAACAGAGCAGAAGCTGACTAGAGAGACAGAAGATACCTTTCGGGGTCTAGTGGAGGAGAGTGGATCCTTCCTTGTACATACTTTAGCTGCTCGGCATCGGAAATTCAATGGTGAGGACCCCAGTGTCCAAAAACCTAGTTTTATTATATGCCCTCTATGCTCAGGACCCACAATCTTTTCCCAACACCCACTCCCCTCTCAAGATAACCAGTTCTTCTTCCCCTAGCCTTGACGCTGGAACTCCGGATTAATTTCTTTTTTTTTTCTTCCTCACTATTTCTCTTCCTCTTTGCTCTCCTATCCTCTTGTCTTTTGGTCATACTCTCTTCTCATGCCCCTCCCCACTCCCCACCATCCTTATGTCTATTACAGAATTTTTCCAGGAGTTGCTCTCTGCATCTGAACGCTCCCTCTCACAGTTGTTCTCTCGCTCTTATGGCCGCCTGTTTGTCCAGCATGCACCAGTGTTCAGTGAGCTCTTCTCACAGCTACGTGGCCACTATCGGGGGACCAGTGCAGGATTAGATGATGCCTTGTCTGAATTCTGGGCTCAGCTGTTGGAAAGGGCATTTCCCCTGTTGCATCCACAGTATAGTTTCCCCCCTGACTACCTACTTTGCCTTGCACGCCTGTCTGTATCCCCAAATGGCCAGCTACAGCCATTTGGGGACTCACCTCGACGTCTCCGCCTGCAGGTAAGGGGCAGCCACACTCTAATGCTACAAACCTTCACACCTCTGTACTTCTTCAAACCCCTGATTTTGCTACTATGTGAGACTTAGTTTCCCCTAATTTATCCAAGATTTTGATCCCTTCATACCAACTGGATAACAATTCCCTCAGACAATAGCCTCTTCATTTTTCTCTACTCCAACTGCTGAAAACCTTACCAGCCTTGGCTCTCCTTAGATACCTATAGAAACCCAGGCTTAAGATCCCAAGATCCCTTTTCCTAAATTCCTTCCCATCTCCAGAAACTAACTGTTTCTACTTCCCCCATATCCCTTTCTTGACTAGGTAACTCGAGCTCTCGTGGCTGCTCGTGCCTTCGTCCAGGGACTGGCAATTGGAAGAGATGTGGTCAGCTCAGCACTTAAGGTTGGTAAGAATATTAGGGAGGAGAGCCCAGGAAAGAAGTGGGGGCCAGAGAGAGACCCCAAGAAAGAGATTTGAATTTAAGGAGATCCATGTTACTTACTGAGTTATGGTAAAAGGACTAGATCCCTTCTCTGTCCTGGGGTAAATTTCTACCCTAAGAGGAAGAAAGGAAAAGAGGCAAATTCCAATTACCACAATCTCTGACCATGCTGTGCCTATGATCTCCTTTGCCTCTTGGCTCTCTTGGCCTCTCTGGAGGTTATTTAGGCATTGTCCCTCATCACATAGCCTTTGACTAACAACATTTCACAGTAATGTCATATTACTAATGTATTATAACAAAATCCCATCATGGAGTGGTAAAACTCACTGTGACATGTTAGCTTTTTGTCCGATTTTATACTACTGTTTTTATGGAAATTTCTGCTGTTTAACATTGTTTCATCTAATATGGTGTTTTTATAGAATTGATTAATAATATCAGTTAGACTATGGCTATTTTGGAGTTTTGGGAGATTGATTCCTATGATTTCTAACTTTAAGTATGCTAGTAAATGTTTAACAATTGGCTCTCTGGTTGAAAAAAAAAAAAAGGTCTTTCTCCTAACATTTTTAAGGTTAATATGCATTATATACATTTTCTCCATCACTTTCTTAAGTCGAGACAATCAACAAAACAATAAGTCAAGCCCTGATTTATAGTATTTGTCAATTCTCAAAATATAAGTGTTCATACTAAAAACTTAACAGTCAGCTTTTGCAAGTCCATTTGCAAGTAACCATTGTTACTTGTTCTCAAGCTTTGTACAAGATAATTTTCCATAGCCTGGCATTTAAACCCAAGACTTCAACTATGTCTCATACTTCATTGAATCCTCTCCTCCAGCTAGACCAAAGGAGATAGTATCCCCTGAGTTCAGTACACCAAAAGTCATTCCTACCTCTGTGCCCTTGCTCTTAGCATTCCACTTAAAATATCTATCCTGTCCCTTCTTTCCACTTATCTGAATGTCACCCTTAAGGTCATCTCCTCCATGGTCTTCCCTGACTGTCTAATTCCTCAATGATCTCTCATTCTTCAGGAACTCCTACCCCTCCCATTGATACTCATCATACATTAGATCATTGTTCATGAACGCAGCATGGCATAATGGAAAGCATGCAGGGCTTACAATGAGGAAGACCTGGGTTAAAATCCTCCCTCTGATACTAACTGTGATTCTACCAAAGTCACACTGGGAAAGTGTGTCTTAAGCAACTTCCTAAGATAATCTACTAAGTCATAGGTTACAATTCTAGGAATTTCCCAAGCTGACAAAAAAAAAAAACACAGAGCCTTAAAATATCATCATTTATCTTTCAATATTTTTCTTCAACTAAACTGTACAATCTTTGAGATCATGAAGTATGCCTTACCCTTCCATTATTTCCTTTAGTGCCTAATACAGTGCCCTTCAAATTGTAATTATTTAATAAGTGTTTGTTGTTGTTGACGATTGATGATGATGGTGATGATGGTGGTATTCTTTTCTGCAGGTGCCAATGTCTGAAGCCTGTGTCCAGGCTGTGATGCGTCTGACTGGCTGTCCCCTATGCCAAGGGGCTCCTTCCCTGCGGCCTTGTCGGGGTTTCTGCCTCAATGTGGTTCAAGGCTGTCTCAGTAGAGGGGGCCTGGAGCCAGACTGGGGAAGCTACTTGGGTGAGAGGGGCCAAGGGAGGACTGGGAGGTGAGACTACCTGGGTAAAAGAGGCATTAAGTGGGGGGTGAGATGCTGAGAAAGGCTAACCAGGGAGTCTAAAAGGCAAATATCCTCACATTAAGGCCTGGAAAAAAGCCTCTGTGGAAAGAATCTTGGATGAAGGGATGTCATACTGTCCTATCTCTTCTTGTCCCTACTAGACACACTCCTGCTCCTGGCAGAGAGACTCCAAGGTCCCTTCTCCTTTGAGTTAGCATCTGAATCCATTGGAGTGAAAATCTCAGAGGGTTTGATGTTTCTGCAGGAAAACAGCGTGGGGATTTCAGCCCAGGTATCAGAAGAAGTCTTGGTAGAGTCCAGGGACGCTACCAAGGGAAAGTGAGAGTATTGCCATTATTACTGGAAAGGAGAAAAGGGGTAGGAACCAATTATCTTCTGAATTCTTTTCTTTACTCTACCACTCAGGTCTTTCAGGGATGTGGGGGTCCTCATCCAGCCCCCGTCCGTTCTCGGAGAGCTCCATCACCCCAGGATGAGGTCAATCAACTGTGGACATTTCCTCCTGAGGAAGAGTGGCCCACCACAGCTGCAGGAACCAATTTGCCCCGGCTGGTGAGGGAATCTCTTGACAGCAGATAGGAGGATGAGGGTGGATAAGGAAGGCACAAACAGCTGTGAAAAGTAGAGGTTTATTGGAGCTGCATTCCCCATAGCTCCATCTCTTCTACCTGTCAGGTATGGGAGCTCCGGGAGCGGCTGCAGCGGGTCCGGGGTTTCTGGACAGGGCTGCCCCTGACATTGTGTGGAGATCCACGGATGTCAATGGATGTTACAGAGGAAGCAATGCCCTGCTGGACAGGAGCGGGATGGGGACGGTAAGACCCTTTCAAGATATGGAGTAATGTATAAGCAAGGAACCAGAAAGATCCAAGTAACAAGGATTATCAAGTGACGGTAGGGATGGGGTAGAGATGTTTAGTGGTTAGAAAGCGAAGAATGGTAGGACAGAGAGAAAGGAGGAAAAGAAAACCATGCTTTTCTACTGTTCATGGCTCCAGGTACCTTCCACCTGTAGTAGGAAACTCCTTGGCTGAGCAGATAAAAAACCCTGAGTTGGAAGTGGATATCTCAGGGCCCAACCTCTCCACAAGGCGGCAGAGGCTGCAGCTGCGGGCAGCCACAGCTCGAATGAGGGCAGCAGCTCTTGGGCATGACCTGGACCTTCAAGATGCAGGTGAGGATCATCCCCCTATTTGACCTTGACTTTTGACCCCTGACTTGACACTGACCCTAATCTTTCTGGGACTTTGGCCTCTCCCCTCATTCCTGACGTCTTCATGGCCCATAGCTCCCACTGTTGATCTTCACCAAAGCTTTCAACCTTTAATTCTTAACTGACTTATCTTCCTGATGGCCAAAGTGAACCAGCTCCCCAAAGATCCATAACTATTTCCTATCCTTTTCTTGATCACTCCTTCCCCTGACATCTCCCTATCTTTCTGTTATGTCCCCCTAACATTGTTTCCCTGTCTCCATTTCTGTGTTCCTCTTCCTGTCCTCCCCACAGTTATGCGGAGGACAGTGTAGTCAATAACTAGTCTTGGAGGCAGGCAGGAGTTCTGATTTATAACTTCTGACACTGGGCAAAATTCATTTCCTTTCTCTTAGCTTCCTCTATCAAATGAGTGGGGATGGAGTCCTTTTATAGCAGGGGGGACTGGACACATTAAATTAAATAAATATTTATGAAGAGTTTACTATATGCAGGGCATTATGCTAGGCACTGGAGATACAAAGACAAAAATGAAGCAGTCTCTACCCTCATGGAACTTACAGTCAACTAGGGGATATAAAATGTATACAGATAAGTAAATACAAGGTAGGGAGTGGTGGCCGGGTTGGGGTGGTAAAGGAGAGCTCATAAAGTACCCTAGAAAAATTTTAGTAAAGAGAAACACTAAAAACTGGGGAGATCAAGGAAGGTTTCATGGAGGACATCGCATCTGAGCCAAGCCTTGCAGATAGATAAGGATTTTAAAGACAAATATGAGGAAAGAAAGTGTATTCTAGGTATTGAGGCTGGCTTATGTGAATGCACAAAGACTAGAGATGGCATGTTGGATTTGGGGGACAGCTTATCCAGTTTGATCTACAAAGACTTTTCCATCTTTGACATTCTGATTCTCTCCCTCAGATGAGGATGCTAGTGGTTCTGGGGAAGGGCAGCACTATGCAGATGACTGGACAGCAAGAGCAGCAGCTGTGGCCCCACCAGCCCGGCCCCCACGAAGGGATACTCCTGTGGGTAAAGGAAGTGGTGGCAGTAGTCGCTACAACCACAGTGGTGCCAGGAGCAGGGTGGCCTCGAGGAATTTTCCTACCCACCCCTTTCTCCTACTTCTCCTACCGGTAGCTCTGTTCCTGCTTGGGCCTTGGTAGGAGAGGGAGAGAGAAGGGATGTACCCCAGCAACTAAAAGGTTAATAATAACCCTTTTCCCCTCACTTCCCCAAAAGCCCTGTAGGAGGAACTAAAGGGAACAACTGAGGGCAGAGTGGGACAGCTAAGAGCATGGGGTGAGTGGCTGGAGGCCCAAATCCAATTGGACAGGAGGGTGGGAGTTAATATTTATTTTTCCATTTGATAGGGGATGGGGGGTATTTATTTTGGGGGGGCGCATTCTCTAGGACTTCTCCAGCCTGGGGCTGGTAGGGTTAATTCTTTGTGTGGATAGGGTTGTCAAGGAACTGGGGAGAAGGGAGGGAAAGGGAAAAATGGGGTGTAAGGACACCTTGATCACAGGAAGGAGGTTAGAGAGCAACATGTCTAAGTTTCTGAGTCTGTTGACTTTTTTCAGTCTCAGTTTCTTATTAAAGAAAAACACAAATTGAAAAAAAAAAACTATCACTGTAATTATCCTGTCCCTCTTATCTATATCCCCATCTCCTCTAATATGTTTTAATTTTTTTTATTCTGCAAATAAATGGTTAATTTATTGGATATTGTGTGTGTATCACTTGATTACTCTATGTATCTAGTTCCCTAAGTCATCCTATCTTGATCCCACTGCCCATAGCAGGGACTTCAGAGCCTAATGTCTGGGTTCTTTCTGTATAGCGTCTGCCTCTGCCTATTTGTTTTTCTGTCTCTTAACCTGCTTGTAAATGTCTTAACTAGATCTATTCTTCTGACCTTTGTTTCTGCTGCTCTCTACTACTGATTAAGTTTTATTTGTGTTGGGATCTGTTTTACTTTTTCCCTTCACATTTCTAAAACTGAAGAGGGAGGGGCAAAAGCAGAGACTCAGAGAAGGGGAAAGAAAGATGCAAAGAGGAGGCAAGCGACTGGGAGAGATGTAGAAAGAGGAAAACACAGATGCAGCTGCTGAGATGGAGTCTGGACAAAGGGAGAGGGAGGGGGGAAAGAATCTGGGGCGGAGCTGAACAGGGAAAAAGTTCTGAAGAAAAAACCAAGTTCCAAGGAAGCAAGCTGTGGCTGGGGTGAGAGTAAAAAGGGGCTTAGCTCCCTATTCCACTCCCCTAGAACAATTTTGTAAGTGAAACTGGTGAGCCAAGAGGCGAGAGGAAAAGAATGAAGGGGGAGGGGAGTGGGCTGCACAGTGGGTGATAGGGGAGGTTTTCGGGGAGGGGTCAAACTCGAGCACAGAGAGCTGGTGGAGAAATACTACACCAATGGGTGGATGTGGGGCTCAGCTGGGATTTACTAGGACAGACAGCCGTGGTTGACATGACTGGAAAGAGGGATGGGGAGTAGGAGTAGAAAAGTTGAAATATGAGGAAACAGGAACTTGTGGGTCAGATATTAGGGTGAGTTCTACAAAGCACAAATGGTGAGAAAAGAAAGGCAGGTATGTCAAGTGGTAGTAGATATGGCATCTGTCCCAGAGACGATGTAGGCAGAAGGCTGTCAGAGCATGTCAGCATGCTGGAGAATGTGATTATAATATGTACATGTGGGAGCCTGAGGCTGAGCCTCCCTGCCCATTGACTTGGTAATTTGGAGATAATGGGAATATTTGTCCTCCCCCCGCTTTCCTCTTGGGATATCTGTCCCTATTTCTCCATCTTTCTCAGAAGCTCTGTATCAATGCTGCCCCATAATTCGGTGACAGACCCCCTAGTGAATTCTACCCTTTTCATCTCTTCATTCCACATTCCAGAGGAGCGGCTGTGGTCAAGGATTTGGAACCTCAAGAAGCGGCAATTTCTCCTCTAGTCTTTCACTCCCAAGGGTGGGGTGCTGCAGCAGCGTGGATTATATAGAACTGAGATGGCTGTCTGTTCTCTGCTGAGGGAGTGTGGGGAGAAAGAGATACCTGAATTTCAGTCCCCATCAGAAAGTCCCCTTCCTACATTCTTACCAACTAATCCCTCTCTTCCACCCCACTGTATCAGAGCCCTCTAACCATAGAGACTTTTCCCTATCCTCATTTTCCTTCTCCCTACCAAGTACTCCTTTTCTCTTCAAAGAAGCCAAACTCAGGCCAGCTTGCTTTTTGGGATCTGGAATAGAGTCAGGGTGAGAGATTTAACTTGTTTTCAAAAAGCCTTAAAGAGCCGATGACAAGGTAAAAGCTATAGAAAAATAGACCTTGGCTTACTATGAAGAATTTCCTAACTATAATTAAAGCTATCCAAAAATGGAGCGGGCTGCCTTCTAAGTAGTGGAATTCCCTATCACTGGATGTCTACAAGTACAGACTGCAAGAACACTTCTCCAGGTTGTTGCAGGAGTATTTATGCTTCAGGTAGGAATTGGATGACATCAGAGGTCCCTTACAACTCTAAGATTCTATGGTTCTAGAACTGGGATAATCTCTCACGGACTGTTAACAGAGCTGACCTAGCTTTGTCTCACTCTCCATCAGTTTTCATCTGTCACTCTCCCCTTACTCTTCTCTAAAATCCCTCTAGGCACTGTAGTGAGAGGATAATCAGGAAACAGGAAGAGAAGTAGGAAAGTTAGGGATGAAGGCAGAGACAAGAGAGACAGATAAGGTTGGGAGGCAATCAATTTCCCCTCATGTGGGGGTCCTGGGTGGTAGAGCTAACAAGGGGCCCCATGCCCCCACTCTCACCTCCTGAAGGGCATGAGTAATAGAAAAGAAACCCAATTAGATGGGTGCAGTGAGGGGAGTGAAAGATGAATACAGAATCTATGAGGACAAGGGGCCTGAAGGCAATGGAGATCAAGGAATGAAGAAAGTGAAGTTACTCAGGTTTTAGCTACAGTCTTAGCCCCTTCTCCCAACCCCCACCCCCACTCCCTTCCAGACGCTGAGGGTGTAAAAAATCTGCCAACTCAGGAAACATCCACAGCCAGAGGTATGAAGGAATGAGGAGGGGGAATGATTACCCATCTGGAAACAGCTCAGATTCTGTATGCCTTTTTCTAAATCTACCAATTTCTCTGTCTGTTTCTGTCTTACTCGACGTTTCCATTCTCCCATCAGGATGATTCGTCTTTGGCTCTGGGGGTCCAGGGGCCTCTGGGTTGCTTTGATAGTCTTCGTGACCATTGGATTAGTACTCCAGATTTGGCAATGGCCCTTCCAGAGGAGGTGAGTTCCCCATACTCCCAATGCCCCTTTATTACTGGCTCCAGACCCCAATATTACCCTTCCAGTTTCTGAGCCCTCTGGATGCAAAGGAAAAGGCTCTAGCATAATGGGGACTACCCTAAAGAAGGATCTCATGCTCTCCCTGACCTTTTTCCAGATAAAATCAAATCAACAAATATTATATGCCAAATATGTGCAAGGCATCTCTTACTGTCTTTCTCCCCTTTCTCCAGGCCTCCTGGGCTATATTTTCCCCAACTGTGGGCCCCTTCCTCTGGCTCTTCTTTGGCCCCCTCCTGTCATCCTCAGCAGCAGCTTGTATTCTTGAAGACACATAAGTCTGGAAGCAGTTCTGTACTAAGCCTTCTCCATCAGTATGGGGACCGGCACAGCCTACGCTTTGCCCTCCCTGTCCGTTACCAGTTTGGGTACCCGAAGTCCTTCCAGGCAACTTCAGTCAAAGGTTACCTCCCCCATGGTGGGGGACCCCAGCCTCCCTTTCACATCCTCTGCCACCACATGAGGTTCAACCTACCAGAGGTAAGATTGATAAGGGTGGGGGGAGTGGGAATGGAAGCAGAAGAAATAGGGTTCTCTTTACCTGTTGCTTCTTTCCTTCCACATTAGTTGCTCCAGGTCAAGTTCTGACACTCCACCTTCACCTGGTTCTTCCTCTAAGAATTTCATGTGTACTTTTACCCTCTTAAGGTCTCCTCATTCCTTGTTGCCTCCCTTCAGATCCTTTAAGGTCTCTTTCCCTTCCCCATACTCCCACTTGTTACCTCATGCCCCCTCACAACCTGTTTCTTTCTATTACCTCCCTTTTCCCCTTTTCCCTCTGGCCTAGGCCCCCAAATTATCCATTTCCTCCCGACCTGTTTTCTTCTCAACTATTTCTGTCATGTCCTCAATGGTCCCCTGTGCACTGCATCCTGTTTAGGAGGGAGGCTGGAAGGTAAGGAAGCAGTCCTCACCTTCAGGAAACTTCCATTATGAAGAAAACATGACACACAGGAAAAGGGTTTAGGATAAAGAATTATAGTGAAAAGAGAAATGTAGATGTTGAGGGAATGCAAGCAAAGGAGAGAAAGCTGAAGGAGATTCTACTAGATGTACTAACTAAAGACAAACTGATGGCAAGGAAGAAGGCAGGCACTAGAAGCAAAAGGTGTTAGAGCTAGAAAGAACCTTAGCGTATATTTAATTCAACTTCTTCCTTTTATAGAAAAAAGAAACTGAGATCCAGAGAAGGGAAATAACTTGCCTAAGGTAATAAGAGCTAGCGATAAATAGCATCTGGATTGAAGTCCAACTCTTGTGCCTCTCCAAGACTAGTGGAGGGGGTGACATGGGCAAAGTCAAGGATGGTGGGAATGAGTACATACATATATGGAACAGTAATAAGCTTATCCACAACAGAAGAGCTGTTCTGGGGAACATTAAGAATGGAGATAGATTTCTCTGGGTGAGAAAGAGAGAAATAAAAGATAGATCTTCAACGTCAGACTGAGTACGAATTTGATCCACTGAGCAAGTGTGCCATGATCAGAGAAAGATGTGATAATGATGATGAGGGTAACAACTGACATTTATAAAGAGCTTTAGGGTTTGCAAAATGCTTTATATTCATTCTCAGATATAATGAAAAGTATATTTGAGGAAGACCAGTTGAGTAATCATGCCATCAGCATCAATACAATTCACCAAACATTCATGGAACAACATGCTAGACTTTGGGCACACAAAATGAAGTAAGACACAATCTAATTTTCCTGCCCTCAAGTAGCTATCTAATGGGGCCAGGGAGGGGGGAGTGAGAGACATGTAAACAAGCATAGACTGCAAAGGAGAATGTAATATATGCAAGTATAAAGGAAGAGGTGTAGATACAGCACGGTGGAATCATGGAGATCTCTTTCAGTTATGGGGCATCCAGGAAAGCTTCATGAAAGAGATGGAATTTGAGGTAGGCGATTTCAAGAGAAATATGGATAAAATCCTTTGTGGGATGGCATGAGCTGTTTGCAAAACACTTTAGAGATATGTAGACAATTGCATGTGAAAAGAAGTATAATATGAAAGGGCAGGCTGGAGCCAGATTGTGGAGAGCCTTGAATGACACTTAGTACTTTTTCAGTAGGCATGAAAAGTATTAGAAGATAGGTAAAGCAAGAGGGGAGAGGAAGAAAGAAGTTGTAGGAGTTCATTTGGTAGCCTTCATCATCTCAGTAAAATAGGAAGTGAGGACATTTACTACAGGTGAGAGGAGAAAGAGAATTGGAGGCTTGAAAAATATAAGGTTTAGAACAGCTATGACAGTGAATGAGAGAATAAAGTGAATGCTATCTAGCCATGGAGGTCCCCTGAAGTTAATATAAATTTGCAATGGGCCCCATCAACTTATTTTTGTGAATTCCAGTGGCATTCAGCTGCTTGGGAGTAGGAGAAAAGAAGGTTGTTATCCAGAATTGGATTAGCAGAGTTGGAATGAGGGCTCAAGTGAAGTGCATGTTATTGAAATGACTGAATATTATTGCAAAACTGAATAGAGAGGGAAAGTACTTAAGAACAGAAGTGATGGAATGAATGAAGCATTTATTAAATACTTACTATGTGCACAGAACTAGGCTGTGGATACAAATAGAAAAAGTTAGATGGTCCTTGCTTTCAAAGAGCTCACATTTTAATCAGGGAAACAACAAATATGGAAGATTTCAGCAGCAAGATAAATGGAAAAGTCCCACTGTCCTTAGGGCACAGTGGCAAAGCAGATGTTAATGCCTCTTCTTTGATGTCATTTCCACTGACAAAATAAGTTTCTGATGTTGAACCATTTGACAGTTCCAAAAACCCTGGTGGCAAGAACTTTCTTTCCTTGCACTTCAGTAGCTATGGCTGAAACTCATACAGTGTAGGAGTAGTGAGTTACAAGGCTGCATTGCCACAGGATTTGCTTCCCAGGATGATGTCTGAGGGCACTGGGCTGTACACATTGCTTTTTCCAAGGCTGTTTGATTCATCAAGATCTGAAGGGAGATCTGAAGGTCAAGGGGGTAGTACTGGTAGTAGTCTGAGTTGCCCAGTCCATTCTGCCTCCTGTTTTTCTCTCTGGGTTCCCACTGTTTCAGCTGGTGGGGGTGGCTGTCCCTATCTCCACAAGAGCTGCTTCCCTGGATGACTGCTAAGAGAGCTGGGCTAGAAGCAGGACTTATGGTCTGGGAAGTGCCACTACTGCCTGGGCTCCTGGGCCAATTTGACTGGTGGTGGCAGTTGGTCAGCAGTTGTCACTGGTGATTAAGATAATGGGTCCCCTCTCCACCATGACTTCTCCCTTCAGTAATGACTGTGGGGACTGAGCTTGAAGCAGGTCTGGTGCTTTGCAGAGTATACTGCTCTTCCAAAGTCTCTTGGACACAGGGTTCCAGGCTGTCTCCATCAGGATCTGAGGAAAGAAAGTAGTCAAGGTGGTCATAGTTTAATTTGCCCGGTCCATGCTGCCTCCAGGTTCCTTTTCTCTGTGTGTGGTAGTTGGTTGGCAGTTGTTGAGGAGAGCTGAGGCCTCTTCTCCATAGGAACTGCTTCCCCAGATGAATTGGAAAAAAGGAAAGAATTGAGAGATCTCAGGTATTCATGTCAAGTTTGAGAGGAATGAGAAAAGAAGAGAAAGAATAGGCAATTACAGTCAGAGGGAAATCCTGGAGTTTAAGAAATCTTGGAGGTGAAGTTAAAAGTGATGGTGAGGTTTAAGGTATGACCACCCTAGTGGATAACTAAAATACATTCTGATAGGGGCAGCTAGGTGGTGCAGTGGATAGAGCACCGGCCCTGGAGTCAGGAGAACCTGAGTTCAAATATGACCTCAGACACATAATACTCACTAGCTGTGTGACCCTAGGCAGGTCACTTAACCCCAATTGCCCTCACCAAAAATACATACATACATATATGTATGTGTGTGTGTATGTGTGTGTGTGTATGTATATATATATGTGTATATATATATATATATATATCTTTACTCATTCAGTAAACCTTTATTAAGGCCTTTGACAGGATGTGATATACTGTGCTAAGCACAATAGGCATGTATAGATAAGATGTAGTCCCTTGCCCTCAAGAAGCTTCCAATCTAAAGAGTCATAATTATATTACAGCCATGCCTCTGTTCTGAAGAGACTGATATATTTCCTTTCAGAAAACTTGTTACCAGAAACATCAATAATATATAGATGCCCTTTCTCCTCTTGTCTTTCTTTAAAAGCTCCCAAACAAGATGTGGCTCCCTGGGCCACTGCTATCTATGGGAATCATTAATCAATCAATCTACAAGTATGTATTAAACACCTAATATGTACCAGGCACTATGCTGAGCTCTTGGGAATGCAAGTAAAAAGAACAAAACAATCCCTACTTTCTTTTCTTTTTAAACATAGTTTGTGGTTTTCTTTATATTTTCTTTTTTAAATTTTATTTTAGTTTTAGTTTTAAACACTCACTTTTATAAGATTTTGAGTTCTAAATTTTTCCCCTTCCATCCCCTTCTCCCTCCCCAAGACAGTCTGCAATCTGATATAGGCTCTTCATACAATCATATTAAACATATTTCCACATTAGTCACATTGTGAAAGAAGAATTAGAACAAAAGGGAAAAACCATGAGAAAGGAAAAAAAAAGAGAAAACAGTATGCTTTGATCTGCATTCAGGCTCCATAGTTCTTTCTCTGGATGTGGATAGCCTTTTCTATCATGAGTCTTTTGGAAAACAATCCCTACTTTCAATGAGGTTATATCTAATGAGATGGACAAGTACAAAAATATATATGGCATAAATGAAATTAATAAATATATATTATATATGGCAACTGGCCTGGAGCCAGAAACACTCAAGTTCAAATCTGGCCTCAGACACTTACTATCTGTTTGACCCCGGGTGTCCCTTAACCTCTGTTTGTCTGTTTCATCTGTAAAAAGGGGATAATAATAGTACTTATCTCTCACGGTTGTTGTGAGGATCAAATGATATAACTGTAAAGCACTCAGCATAGTGCCTGGCACATAGGAATAATATAAATGTTGGCTCTACACATTTTTTTTCAGTCACATCCAACTCTTCATTACTCCATTTGGAGTTTTCTTGGCAAAGATACTGGAGTACTTTGCCATTTCCTTCTCCAGCTCATTTTACAGATGAGGAAGTTGAGGCAAAGAGAGTTAAGCGGCTTGCCCAGGGTCACACAGTTAAGAATCTGAGGCCATATTTGAACTCTGGAAGATGATTCTTCCTGACCCAGGCCTGGCATTCTATCCACTGTACCACCTAGCTGCCCAAATGTCAGATATCATTACATTATTACACACAAAGTAATTAAATACAAGGTAATTTGGGGGAGAAAGAGCAATAGCTAATGGGTGGTCAGGAAAGGCTTCATGCAAAAAATAGTTGCATCTTAAAGGATTATATCAGGTAGAGAAAAGGAAGGAGTGGTGTGGGGGACCAATACAGGAACAGAAACACTCTCAGAAAGCCAGTTTGGCTAGTTTGCAAAGTATGGGGGGGCGGGGGAGAGGTAGATAATGGCCAAAGAGTCACTTTTTTAGGGACCCTGAGGCTGTATCCTGGCCAATGTAACCTCTCCAAGGTAATCCAATGTATTATTACTCCCAGTTAACTTAACCATTTGAGACCCTAGAGAGAGGCCCACCTCTCAGCAGAGATCAGGCCTTGACTCATCTACCCCTGAGATGCCTGTAACTGAGATACACCTTCTTCTTTCTTAGCTTTTTCATCCACCAACCTAGTGCTGAAACCAGAACTTTCTATCACTCTCTCTATACCTAGATTGACTTTGTTTAAACAGGCTTTGTTCCTAGAGGTGCCTTGTTAATTGAGATGTCTCTGTACAAGTTATACATGCCTTGCAAAGTGCTATTAAGTCAAAGGAGCAAATTATTTTTGACTTGGGGTGGTCACAACCTGTGCTTTGAATGACAAGATAGAATTTTAATAGGTAGAGCTTGGAGAAAGAATATTGTAGGTAAAGGGAATGTATGATAGGAGCAAAGCCACTGGGCCAGGAAAAAACACAAGGCAAATTTAAGACATACTGAGTAATCTGGTTTGAAATTTAGGACAAGTAATAGGACATAAGGATGGACAAACAGGTAGTGGTCCAATAGTGGAGTCTTTGATATCATGCTGAGGAGTTTAGATTCTTTACCGAGACATCAATGAGGGTTTTTGAACAGAAGACTGCTCCAAAGTGGGGATTTAGGAAGATTAATCTGGCTGTAGTGGAAGAGATTGGGGTAAGGAGACCAGTTAGGGGGCTACTGTGTCACTACAATTGCTGATCAATGAAGCAAGAGTGAGACTGAGGCACCAGAATGATGTCCCACCTATTTCCTGACTCCCCATTTCTTTCTCTCAACATCCCTTTTTATGCTCCATAGGTACTCCGGGTCATGCCCCCTGACAGTTTCTTCTTCTCCATTGTCCGAGATCCTGCAGCATTGGCAATTTCTGCCTTCTCCTACTACAAATCCGTATCATCTGCTTTCCGTGCAGCACCATCTCTGGCTGCCTTCCTGGCTTCACCACGAGCCTTCTACCGGCCAGGGGGCCGTGGGGACCACTATGCAAGGAACTTGCTCTGGTTTGATTTTGGCCTCCCCCTCCCCCGAGAAATGAGGGCATTGAAGAGGCATCCCAAACCCCTCAAAAGAACCCAGTCCTCAAAGATACATATTTGGCCATCTAGCTCTGTATCCCAACCCTCAAAACTTGATCCCAACTCCCTCCCCAAACCTCCTTCCCATCCTACATCCCGTGTCCAATCAGCTGACCACTCCATGTCCCTCAGTCCTACTTCCATAACAGATTCAGTATCTTCATCCTTAATCCAATGGGCTCTGGCCTGGCTAGACTCAACCTTTGACCTGGTCTTGGTGGCAGAATACTTTGATGAGTCACTGGTGCTTCTGGCAGATGCCCTGTGCTGGGGCCTGGATGATGTGGTAGGCTTTGTACACAATGCCCAGGCAACTGGTATGAAGAATGTCAAAGGTCATAAGGGGGTCAAAGATCATGGTAGAATCAAGGATAAGCAACTGGCTGCTCGGGCTAGAGCTTGGAACAACCTAGACTGGGCTCTCTATGTCCACTTCAATCACAGCCTATGGGACCGTGCAGACCGTTATGGGAGGGTGAGGCTTGCTTCAGCAGTAGCCAAACTTAGGGCCCGTAGGTCAGCATTGGCATCCCACTGCCTTTTGGGGGGAGGAGCTGTGGACCCTGGTCAAATAGCTAACCTCCAGCTTCGTCCTTTCCAGTTTGGGGCCCGGGGGGTTCTGGGCTATGTACTGAAAAAGGGGCTGAGCCCCCAAGACCATGAAAAGTGTGAGCGCCTTGCTACTCCAGAGTTGCAGTATAAAGACAAGCTGGATGCCAAGCAGTTCCCCAAAGCTGTTCAGTCACCATCCCACCCTCCTAATGCCACAAGCCCAGGCCCCAAGGGCAGCTGAGACTAGAAAGGAGACACACAGAAAGGAGAGACACACAGAATCTAACAATAAAAAGGCTGGGGTAGCCAAAGAGGGCAAGGAACAAGGCAATCTGCTGCTACAGATCCTGCAGCTCCTTGGGAGCAAGTGCCAAACAGGGCCACACTGCCTCCAATGCCTCAACTCTTTTCCATTCCCCTTAAGGTTCCAGATATCTACCCCTTATCACCTCCTACCCTCTCTGCTTCCTTTTCAAGCCCCATGGCAGGCTCCATGTAGCAACTCTCAACTCCCTGGAGGGGTCAAAAGGTTAAAAGTGGTGGAATCATGTGAAATAAAGAAATTCTGAAATTTACCATCATGCTGAAATGCCAGTTCATGCTGAAATTTGAAGGGTGGAATGTGCTGAAATGAGAGCTGACATACATTTAGCATTTCATATACATTATTTCACAACCCCATTAGGTAGGTACTATTGAGTTTTATCCCCATTGAATATATGAAGAGAAAGGCTGCTTAGCACACAACACAACTCTGCTACATTCTAGATGTGTGACCATGGACAAGTCACTAAACCTTCTCTGGGCACTGGCCAGCGCTCTAAGATGATACATCACAGATCTGCACCGAAGGAAGGGGTTAACCACACCAGGGGTTCCACAAACTGGGAAAATCATATAAGTTCTGTGCCTCCACCCATCCCCCCCAAAAATGCGTTAAGTGATGCTCAGAGGTTTTGAAGTCTTCCTGTCTCATATCCAGCATTCCCAGGCTGTCCTTATGGGTCCCCGGAATATTGGGGGGGGACGGCGCCACTAACCGAACTCACAATTAATTAACCTCGGGTTTCACCGAGGTCTTCCCAGACAGATTCGGGAGAACCCCGGAAGCCCCGCCCCTCTCGTCATTTCCGGTTTCTTCCTCTACTCCCTTCGGTGCCCCCCCGCCTCGCCGGGTTCCGGCCCCGCCCCTTCTTGGTTCCGGATTTACTCCGGGCGGGACCCTCGCCCTGGACCGGCTCCCGGGGCCGACGCCCCCGCCCCTCATCCTCCGGCCTCCGCCCCGCCCACTCGGCCCCGGCTCTGGATCTTTCCCCCGCAGCATTGCGGTCTTGGGTCCCGGGGCGCCCTCCCCCCCGCCCCGGTCCCAGACTGGGCCCGGCCGCAGCCCATGGAGTCCCAGTGCGACTACTCGATGTACTTCCCCGCGGTGCCGCTGCCCCCCCGGGCGGAGCTGGCCGGGGATCCGGGCCGCTACCGGGCTCTGCCGCGGAGGAACCACCTTTACCTGGGGGAGACGGTGCGCTTCCTGCTGGTGCTGCGCTGCCGAGGGAACGCCGAGGCTGGTGCTGGGGGCGGGCCCGGGGCGCTCCCCGGAGGCACCTGGGCCGAACTAGCCGCGGCCCTGGCCGCACTGGCCTCGGTCAGCGCCGGAAGTGGGGCAGCGGGCTCCGCAGACCTGGACGGGCAATGCTCCGGGGCTGCGGGGCTGTTCTCGGACTGCAGCCCCCTTCTCACCCATGGCCCTGGCCCTGCCACAGGCGGTGGAACAACCATGGTGAGGAGCAAGGGGTGCGGGTGCCCATGAGGTAAATGCGAGGGGTGGTGGGGAGGCTGAATATTGGGGGAGAGGTCTGGGCGTGGGCGCTGCACACCAGGAAGGGGGTGGGACTTAAGGCTCCAGACCAAAGCTCCTTTACGCCTTGCTGACCTCTGTGAACTCGCCCCCCCTCAGTTGCCTATGGAAGAACCAATTGTGTCCACAGATGAAGTCATCTTCCCACTAACCATTTCACTGGACAAACTACCCCCAGGCACACTTAAGGCCAAGGTGAGATGGGGAGGGTGCTGTTGCCCACCAGACAAACTCTCCCCTCCCCAGGAGTCCATCTGTCTGTCTCTCCCTCATCCAGATTGTAGTTACTGTGTGGAAAAGGGAGGTTGAGACAGCAGAGGTCAGAGATCATGGCTACCTGAGATTGCTGCAGACCCGGGCCCCTGGGGAGACATTCCGAGGGGAGCAAAATGCATTCAAGGCCCAAGGTGTGGAGTTTATAGCCATGCTAGGGAGAACGGGCACACGTGTTTGAATAACTAGTGGGTTTGGGAGGAATGGGGTACATTTTTAATTGCCTGGTCGGGGAAAACAATATAACCATTGGGGTGGGACCGTGTGATGGGGAGGAGATGAAGCAGCATGGATCTACAGCCACTAGACTAATCCACATTTCTTTCCTTCCACTTTACAGTGAGTACCTTGCTGACCCTACTGCCCCCTCCGGTTCTGAAATGTCGACAAATCACTGTGGCTGGAAAACACCTGACAGTGCTCAAGGGTGAGCAGGCTGGCTGCCTGTGTTCCATGGGGAGAGATGCTTTGGGGGCCTGAATGATTGGATCCAAGATAGGATGTTTGGGGGGAGGGGAGTTAGGGTGGAGTCCTTAGGTTATAAAGTTGGGGTTCAGGTGCTCTGAATTTCAACAATCCAGTTAACTCTTGCAGTGCTGAATAGTTCCTCACAAGAGGAAATTTCTATCTGGGACATCCGAATTCTCCCAAACTTCAATGCCAGTTATCTACCTGTCATGCCTGATGGTTCTGTGCTGCTGGTGGACAATGTCTGGTGAGGCTGAGAAGAAGGGAACAAGTGGGAGGAACAGGGTAGAGATTTAGAAGTGTCTGTTATATAGGGAGTTCATATACTATCCCTTTTCCCTCCTGAATTAGTCACCAGTCTGGGGAGGTCTCCATGGGCTCCTTTTGTCGTCTCCCTGGTTCTTCTGTCTGCTTCCCATGCCCCCTTAGTGCTCTGGAGGAACATAACTTCCTGTTCCAACTGAGGGCAGGTGAACAACCCCCTCCAAAAGGCCAGGAGGTAAGCATAGGGGGTGGTGTATAAAAGATTGGGATGTGAAAGATGATGAAATAGATGTTCTGTAGAACAAATAATGAAGGGAAGGTTCTCTGATGAATGCCTGTTCCTTTTATTTCTTCCCTTTCATAGGGTCTAGAGGTATCTCTGGTTGCTATAGTTCAGTGGTCTACACCTAAGTTACCATTTACCCAGAGCATCTACACCCACTATCGGTGAGTATGCCCCACTTCTCAGACCCCCCATGGGTAGCAGGTTCAATCTTCTGTCTCTGCAGACCTCACTTTCTGCTCTTCCTGCTTTCTCTACCTCAGGCTGCCTAGTATCCGCTTGGACCGTCCATGTTTTGTAATGACTGCCTCATGTAAATCTCCCGTGCGAGTTCACGAGCGTTTTACTGTTACCTATACACTGCTCAACAATTTACAGGACTTCCTTGCTGTTAGGCTTGTCTGGACCCCAGAGAATGCACAAACTGGTAGGTATTCATGCCAGTGTCAGCAACTAGAGTCTTTAAGAGAGGAAGACAGCTTAGGTCCTGGGGGCCACAAACCAAAAATAAGAAAGAAAGGTCTTAGAAATTCGGCTAACCTGTTTTTTACCCCTCTCTCTTGTTAGGAAAGCAGCTATGTGAAGAAGAGCGCCGGGCTATGCAGGCTGCCTTGGACTCTATTGTTTGTCACACACCTCTCAACAATCTCGGTTTCTCCAGAAAGGGTACTGCGCTCACTTTCAGTGTGGCCTTCCAAGCCCTAAGGGCTGGACTCTTTGAGGTAACTAGGGGTAATGGAGGTGGGGGGAGAAATAGGATATCCTGACAACTGGTGTAGAGAGGCTTTCAGAGTGGATGAAAAGATGAGAGCTGCAGCATGGAAGAGGGAGAAACTAGAGCTTAAGATTTCCCAGTAGGAAGGAAGATCAAGGCTTCTCCAGCATTGGAAGGGGGCTGGAATACAGAGGCTTAACTTCTGGTCTCCCTACTGTAGTTGAGCCAGCACATGAAGCTGAAGTTGCAGTTTACTGCCAGTGTATCCCACCCCCCTCCTGAGGCCCGGCCTTTGTCACGAAAGAGCAGTCCTAGCAGCCCTGCTGTTCGCGACTTCATGGAGAGACATCAGGGTAGTCTGGGCCGGTCCCAGTCCTTCTCCCACCAGCAGCCCTCCCGAAGTCACCTCATGAGGTATGAAGCCAGGAAAAGGAACTCTCAGTGATGTTCTGGGTATCTGGGGAGGTTCCAGAACCAAGGCCACATTCTTCCACTAACCACTTGCTGTATACCCTAGGTCAGGCAGTGTGATGGAACGCCGGGCCATCACGCCTCCTGTGGCCTCCCCAGTAGGCCGTCCCCTCTACTTGCCTCCGGATAAGGCCATGCTCTCTCTGGACAAGATTGCCAAGCGTGAGTGCAAGGTCCTGGTGGTTGAACCTGTCAAGTAGGGAAAGCTGGATCCCTATTCCCTATTCAAACGCTCCTAGAAATTGGAAACCCCCTGGAAGGGGTCCTCATTTTGTGGCTGCTGCCTCTCCTGGGATGCCCTGTGGAACATGTGGGAGATAATGTAGCTGTCTGTCTGTGTCTGCTGTTGAAAGGAAAGGGTTTAAGTTGAATTGGGAACTAGGGCTGGGGGAAAAAAAAGCCAACAGTATTTCCTTATGTTCTTGTCTGGGAGGGCTGGTCCCATCCCCAGTTTTGTTCCCCACTCTCCCTTACCCCCCTTTCTGGTTCTAAGTTTACAAAATATTTTCTTATGCCTATGACATTCCCCTCCCCCAACCAGCAGGGGCGAATTTGGAAAATGGTAATGATTCAGTGGATCTCAACGGTTGCCCCCTTCCTCAGACTCAGGTGGGGGGGGGCGGCAATGTTATGTTTCCCTCCGCTCCCCCAATTCATGTTTATATCCTGAAGCACTTTAATTTAAAGGTTTTTGTCTGTCTGTGTAATTTCTTCATGTCTCCTCCTACTGCTTCCAACTGAATTGAGACCATTAAATGTCTGCCCAGGAGGAAGGAGAAATTAATTGCTGTTTGTCTATTAAAAGAGTGGCAGAAGTATCAGGGCTGGGGTTATCATGGGCCAGTCACTTTACTTCCTGGGCCTATTTCCCCGAGATCAGACTAAATCGTCTCTAAGATCCCTTCCAGCTATAAACCTAAGATAGTACTATTCTTAAGAGAGGGAAGAAAGAAATAGGACATATCCACACACACCTCAAGGGTACTAGTGTCAGACACCATGTTTATTGGAAAGAAGGGAGAGTGTCCCTGCCCTGATCCCCTTTAACACTGAGAAAAAAACCCAACCCTCTGCTTCACTGAGCAGGGATGGGGAAAAGAGATGAAGACAAGGCAGAATGCCTAGTTTCTATTAGGGGAATTGGTAAAATCAGGTATGTGGAAAAGCAGTAAGCTTACAGAGATACTCTCAACCTTCCCCTCCAATCCCCTGTAGTCTCAGACATTGATGGGTTCACGGCTGTGATTCTGTCTTTTCACCACAAACACCTTCTGTCCAGACACAGTCACCAACAACGTGTGTTCCCCGAAGACCACTAGGAACAAAGGCCCCCCCAAAGACAAAATGTTGGCTAGAATCAAAGCCAGAGAACTCACCCTGAGGGTTGGGGAGTTGAGGGTGAATGGTTTTAATTAGGTAAAAAGGCAGAATAAGAATGGATAGGAACTTGGGGAAGAGGCAATGAGGGGATTTGTATTTTCTTGAGGAAAGGAGATTTGTGACAGTTCCTTTCATGATCCAGGGGTCAGGGACTTACCAGACAAGCGCTTGAAGGGCATGTCAAGGCCACGATACAACCGGAAACCACAGGCTGTGCTCACTAGCTCAGAGATTGCACCAGCTGCTTGTTCATCATTCTCCAAATCACCAGATGACTAGATGATGATAAGAGTTGAAACCAAAAATTAAGAGAAGGATCACATGAACAAAACAGTATTTTAATCTCTCTCCCCTCACAAGCCCCCCCCATACACACACTGGCTCTTTCTCCCTTTTGGCCAGCTTAGGGAAAAGGAGGGAAAAACCCCCCCCCCCCCCCCCCCCCAAAAAAATCTTTACTTGAGCCTGCTACCTATTCTGGTGACCAACCATATCATAACTTTTTTTTGCCACCACTTTTCCAATGAACCAGTGGTTTTCCTTTGTCCTTTCTCATTCCTTCCTCAATACCCCTTGCAATTTGGCTTCTGTAGCCTTCTGTCTACTGAAACTATGTGCAAAGGTTACCAATGACCTGTCCAAACCAACAGGCTTCTCATCTCCCCATTTCTGTGGTCCCCCCAGTAGAAGATACAGGACTGTTTCATTTTTGTTTTTGTATTTCTAACTCACAGAAGGTATTTAAAGAATATCTGTTGACTGATTGTAACATCTAACACCTGAGCACCCTGTTCTTTCTAGAACACTATCCTCCCTCAAATTGGGTATCACTGCACAGACCTAGTTTAGCACTTAGCTCGCTCTTTTTTTGCATTCTTCATTTCTTCTCTAACTCCCTAGATGGAAGTATTAACTCAAAGGATCACTCTACTGGAGAGCCTCTTTATCAAAAAAAAAAAAAAAAAAAAAAAAGCAAAATAAGTTTTGATGCAACTTAGACAGCCATCTCTTACAAGAGGAAAAAAAAACAATTCTGCAAAATTCATCATATCTAACAATACATGCCAGGTTCCAAATCCATAGACCTCCATCTCCAAAAATGGGAAAAGATGCATATCCCTTCATCAAAGCCAAGTTTAACTATTCCATTTACACAACATTCAGTTTTTATTTTTTTAGTTGTTCTTTGGATTTACATTGCAGTAGTCATTGTGGATACTATTTTCCTGGTCCTCCCTACTTCATTTTACATCAGCTTAATAAATCTTCCCATGCCCCCTGTATTCTTCATATACTGTTTCTTATGACACAAAGCATATTGCCCTATATTCATGTACCACAATTTATTTGGCCATTTCTCCAATAAATGGGTACTTAAATAAATGGCATATGTTGAATCATTCATTTTAAGGCTTTAACAACTATGTTGAAGGTTTTTAAATCTAGCATCTCCAGCCTTGCTTAATCTCCCAAATTCTAGACTCATCTCCCATTACCTACTGGACATTTTTATTTGGATATTCTATAGTCACTTCAAAGTCTAAAATAATAATGCCTTATATTCACATTAAATTTTAGTTTAACAATATAGTTGTTCATTGACTTGCAATGTAAATCTAAAGTGCATTAAAGAAAAAGGATGGAGAGAGAAAACTGCCTGACTATATCCACAAAGCTAGATACTATAAATTCATGGCCTCAAAACATCTGTATGCAAATACCCACGTTTAGGCAAAAAGCAAAAGAATCACAAGGAGGCAAGAGGATACCCATACATGGAATACGGCTCTGGAGAGGTATACCTTATTATTGGGAAATGCTGTCCAGGTCTTTTCAGTCTTGTCCGGGTCTTTGTGACCCTCTTTGGGGTTTTCTTGGTAATGATACTGGAGTAGTTTGCCATTTCCTTATCCAGCTCATTTTACAGATGAGGAAACTGAAGCAAATAGGGTTAAGTGACTTGCCCAGAGTCACACAGCTCTAGTGTCTGAGGCTGGATTTGAACTCAGGTCTTCCTGATTTTCGGCCCAGCACTCTATCTAGTCTGCCATTATTAGAAAATAGGCTTAAATTAACAATTTTCTTTGTTCCTCTAGGCAGTCTTAAGTCTAAATTCTGATTTTGAGTAGATATATCCTTTTCCAAGGATGTGAAGGGGAAACTGGAATTCCTATTCTTCATGATAGTTTTTAACATTACCTTTCTTTAATCAGGGGCAATACACTGTAAGTTCCACGGAGGCAGCAAAGTTGTTCTATATTTAATCTTCATTTCTATGTACTTAACACATTGTTTTGAACAAGTCAGATACCTTATAAATGTGTATTTTTTTTTGGTACCAAAAAAAAACCTTATTAAGGACAGATAAAAAGAGGTAGGTACCATCTATTAAGATGTTATTCTCATAAGGGATAGTCAAGGAGACAACAGAGGAAAAAAAGCATTTGGGTAACAAACAAAAGAGAAAGAAACCAATGATTTTGTCATCAAGGTACACTAGAGAACTACTAGATAGAAAAAGGAAGTAGATGAGTTCAGGAAAGATTAAAAGCCTGGCACAAGCACCACGTATCTACTGGAAACCTTTCTTCCCCGCCAAAAGCAGGGCAGCTAATAACTTTGATTTGCCTTAATTTCATCCTTCAAAAGGTAAATTAAAAAAAAACCCAACAAATTCTACATAGAATCTGATTCTCACTGAGGAAGAACTGTTACTGGGGAGTGGAAATGATAGGAATTGGGGGGGGAGGGGAAGAGTTAACACTTCCTTTTAGAGTTTGTGATAAAAAAAGAAACTGGCCATAATTTTGCCAGTTACAAATCTTGTGGAGATAGAAGAAACGCCATCTCTCAGATAGGTTCTCTTCCTTGCACTCAATCACCACCTCAGGTAATTTATCATCTGTAGTACTGCAACAGTCTTCTAATTGGTCTCACTGCCTCAAGTCTTTCCCCACTGTAATCCATCCTTCACACATCTCCCAGTGTGTAACCTAAAAAACATAGGTCTCACCTTGCTGGACCCCTACTCAGTAAACTTCAGTGCCTCCCAAACTCCTTTGTTTGGCATTTAAAACTCTGTATAACGTACCCTCTTCTATCTTTACAATCTTCCATATTATTCCCATCCTTGTACTTTGGTCCAGCCCAACTGGCCTACTTGCTGTTCCTCACATGTAACATATCTAATGCCATGCTTGTGCACTCGAGTTTGGAATGCTCTCCCCTTTCTAACATCCACATTTTAGAATCCCTGGCTTCCTTGAGATTCAGCTTGAGAACCCTTTTCAGCAGAAGTTTCCCAGACTCTCATGGCTAGTACTTTCCCAAGTTATTCTGTATCTACTGTTATCTTGTATCTACCTGTTTATGTACATGTTGTATCCCCTATACATGTAGTAGAATGTAAATTCCTTGATGGCAGGGACTGTTTTTGCCTTTTTTGGTATATCCAGCACCTACCAATGTCCAACTCATAATGAAGTGCTTAATAAAGGAATACCGATAAATTGGCTGAAATAGAACAGATTCCCACTAAATGGAGAATGACTAAACAAATTGTGGTACATGAAGTAATGGAATAAAATAATGAATATAAAGAATTTCAGGACACAATGGAAAACTTAATATGAACTGATATAGAATGAGGTAAGCAGAACCAGGAAAATAATATACACAATGACAGCCACACAGGGAACACAACTCAATGACCAAGCTTGGTCCTCAAGAAGAAAATTTGGCTCCCTTCCCTCTTTGCAGAAATAGGGGAGAATAGGGGTGTGGAATATCATATGTACCCTCAAACTCAGTTAATACTGTTTGGTTTTGCTGGGCTTCCCCCCTTCCCCTTAAAAAATCTGTAACAAGAGCTTGCTGACTTAGGAGAATGGAAGCATTTTCAATAGTGTGATAGAAAAACAAAAGGCATCAATTTTTTTAAGTAAGAAAAAGAAAAAAAAAATAAGACACTGCTTCCAATAACCAGACATTTGTCCCTCTGTATTTTACCCTGTCATTCTGAACACCAAGCCAAAGACACTGACAACCAGGGAAGTGTCCAGAGAACAACTAGGATGATGAAGGGTCTTGAATGTATGTTATATGAGGATTGAGTGAAGGCATGTTTAGCCTGGAGTATAGATAATTCAAGGGAGACACTGTATCTGTGTTCAGATATTTGAAGGACTGTCATATGTAAGAGATATTACTTGTTGTTTGGTCCTAGAGGGCAGAACTGGGAACAATGGGTGAAAGCTGCAAAGAAGCAAATTTAGGCATGATGTTAGGAAAAATAAAACAATCAGTGCTGTCCAAAAAGTGGAAATGGGTTGCCCTGGGAGTTGCTGAGTTTCCCTTTATTGAAATCTTACAGTGGAAGCTGAATGACCACTTGCCATTTATGTTCTAAACAGAGAGATACCTTTGGCCATAGGTTCAACTAGATGGCAGCTGAGTTTCCTTCCAATTCTTCAGTCTATAAGTTTTACATGTAAAACTTACACTTATATGAGGTTTTAAGATTTACAAAAAAGCTTTCCTCACAACAACCCTATGAAGTACAAAGGACAAATAATCCCAGTTTACAGGTAACAGGTTCAGCAAGTGATGTCCAATTTCACAAAACTACTAAATCTCATACCCAGAATTCAAACCATGTTTCCCTGACCTCTCTTGCTGAGGTGAAATGATGGGAATCTGAATTTACTACTTTATCTTAAAATTTATGATACAGATGATGAAAGCTGGCTATATTCTGACATTCCCCCTTTAATTTGAGGAGAACAGGAGAAAGAATTGGGAGAGATCTTATGGACTAAATTCTACAGGGAAAGTGAGTCCAGGAAGAATGAGGAATTCTCACAAATGAAATTCTGAAGATCTAATAAGAAGGGAAAGTCAGAGTTGTCTGAAGAGTCTCATGTTCATAGGAAAATGAACAACCAAGTTAGGTTTTTTAAATATATGGACAGAAAACAGAAAGCAGGTAACAGGATGAATAGAAAAACATGGCTTGGTCCTTTAAAAAAGTGTCAGGAGGTGCCGAAACTGGTGAGAGAATATAAACATCAAAAGTTGTTTTCAGTCTTTATTTTTAAGTTATATTGGAGAAGAGAGGAAGAAAAGAGCGGGTACTTATGTAGCACTCTTTTGCAAAACACTTTTGAGTATATTCTCTTATTTGATCTTTATCTTAACTTTCTAAAGCTGATAATACAGATATTATTATTCCCATTTTATAAATGAGGAAACTGAGACTCAACAAATAATTACATGTGACTAGCTCTCCATCACAGTTTCTAAGTATCTGGGGCAGGAGATGAACCTTACTCCAACCCAACACTCTTTCCACTATACCATTCCCTAAGGATCAAAGAGATAATCCTCAGATTGAGAATAACACACAGAATAGATGAGACAACAGTAAGAGATGACAGAGATGGTCATCTCTATTTTGTTAGAATGTAAACTCCTCATGAGAAGGGGCTATTTTATTCAATCTATTTGTATCCTTGGCCTGACAGGCATGTGCTTAATAAATACTGACCATTTCTGTTTTCTCCAACAAGGGGACTGATCTTTGGACTGGAAAGGAAATAACCAATGATGGCTACTAGAGATGAAACCCAAGATGAAACCCTTAATGAGTCCAGGTCATCTAGGTAACACTTCAGGGTACTGAAAGAACTGGCAGGCATGATTGATAAGCTCAATGATCACTACACAACTGTGGAAAACGGGAAAGGTACCGTAGAGTTGAAGGAAGACAATTCTCCTGATTTTCAAAAGAGACTACTATGAGTCTAAAAACTAGTGAGTTTGACTTTGACTCCTGTCAAAATTCTCAAAGCTCTTATTAATAATGTAATTAGTAAAAATCTAGACAAGAAAGCATGGTGGTGCACACCTATTATCCTTGTTACTGGGGAGGCAGAAGATCCCTTGAGTTTTGAGCAGCTTGAGTTAAAGCTGGTTGAGTAACTGCACTAAGTCTAGCAACAATATGGTGGAGTCCCTAGGAGAAGCTGGTGCCAGCAAGCTGCTTAAGGAGGGGCAAACTGGCCCCGCTTGAAATGGAAGAGGTCAAAGTTTCTGTGTCAGTCAGCAGAGGGGTTACGCTCATTAGTGGCCATTGCACTTCTACCTTGGCAAAGTTGGGGAGAAAAGAAAGCAGCAACTGTAACAAGTCATCATGACTTGAACAAAAATAGGCCATGCCAGACCACCCTTATTTCCTTTTTTTGGACAGGATTACTAGGCTACTGAGCTAATAATCAAGGAAATATTGTAGATACAGCTTACCTGGATTTTATTTCTTTTTTCTACACCCCAAGGCAGTTTTTATTAAACGTGAGCAAATAGTCTATAAATCAAAATTTTAACATTTAACAATGGCAGGTTTCTCAAAGACAAATAAGTCAATATTACTGGTAGGCACCCAGTGCTCAGGGAAAAAAAAAGGAAGTGGGAATCTCAGGGCCTGACTCCTTTGTCTTTTTAATGAAAGGACATTTCTTCCAGGTGTCACTGGGAAGAAGCTTCTACATGGTATCCAAAGTGTCTACCTACCTGCTGCCCCACAAAATTTATAAAAAGGATTGATAAGTGAATGATCAGTCATTTCCTCTCCACTCTCATTGCCTTACACTGTCATCCCCATTCTCCTCAAAGCCATTGTTCCCTTTCTACTCCTCTCCCACCTCTTCAACCCTCTGAGCCTCAGTCAAGACACCTAGCTAGTAGCAAAGATGCCTAGGTTGCTTTCCCCATTCCATTTCTGAAAAGTACATGCACAGCACCGCTATAGGAAAAACATATAGGACTTGGAATCTGTTCCCGAGGTTCTCTGCACTGACTATAGTGGGTCAGGGGAGTAAATTTCTTTCAGGCTCTAAATGACCTGGTCCTCAATGTAATTAGAGATTACTACCTATCCTTCCCCTAGAAAAGCAAAAGTTATGAGGGCCTGAACTAGGATGCTAGCTGCCCGAGTGAACAGAAGGGAATGGATATGAAATGTTATACAGGAAGAACTGAAAGTATTTGGCAAATGACTGGAATTCTGGATTTGAGGAGAGAGGTAATGAGTAAGTCAAGATTTGAATTTAGGTGACTGGAAGGATAATAGCATACTAAACAAACAGAGGAGGAGCAGTTTTAGGTGGAAGAAAAAGTGAAGAAAATGAGTTTCATTTTAGACATGTGCAGTTGGAAGTACCTATGAGTCATTCAGGTAGCTCTATCTAGCAGGCAATCGGTAATTCAGGACTGAAGCTTGAGAGGGACGAACACACACACAGGAGTTATCTGCATATAGAAACTGAAAATGCAGAACTAGGCAAGGGTATATAAATAAAGAAGAGACACTCAGAATTTGGGGCCAAGACATGGATATAATCCAGCAAAGGATTCTGAAGAGCTAAACATCTAGAAGAAGAACCAGGAGAACTACTATGCAACTATGACAGCTAGAATTAACCCATCAATGAGCATTTATTAAGAACCTACTATGTGCCAGGCACTGTGATAGGGAATACAAGACAGATGCATAGATTTGGGAGTCATCTGCACAGAGATAATAGTTCAGTCCATGGGAGCTTAAGGATAAGGATTATGCATGCTTTGTGGATCAAACTATAGCACATATTTCAAATTAGGAAAAGCTGTAGGAAGGAAGAGATAAATGGAAGGGTCATAAATCATTAAGGAGTTATCAAGGATCAGGTCATCTCTTTCTACTCTTCTCCCCAAGACTTACCGCCAGCACTGCTCCTTCACTCAGTACCAAGTAGCCCAGCTGGTCAGGGATACGCTCCAGCCCCTGGGTCAATGCAGATGTCTAGAAGAAGCACAATAAATACGAGAAGGGAATAATCAGAGGGAAGAGAGCTAGACTGAGATCTTTCCTACTTACTTCCAAATCACTATTCCTCCTGCTGCTGATGCAACACTTCCCCTGTCCCCCTATTTTCCTTACACTATCTCTCCACCTTGCCAAGACTTTAGACTAGGATAAATAATTGCTGACATTTATATAGGGCTTTGCAAGCACTTTTGATCCTCACAACAACTCTGCAGGGAGTAATCACTACAGGTTAATTACTATGTCCATTTTAAACATAAGAAAACAGGATCAAGAGAAGTTAAGGGACCAGCTCACAGTCACACAGTGTCATAGATGGATATTTGAAGTCTCCCCTGATTTTCAGTCCAGCTCTCTTTTCATTAGGCTGATGTCCAATACACTCTTTCTACTCAGTGCCCAAGTGCCTTATTTCCCTCCATGTTCTAAACACTCAGATTCCCCTTCCTTCCCTTCAACTCACAACCCCAAATCTTCCCTTCTCGTTGAAGTGCTAATTCAAACAAAACAAAAGTTTATTATTCACTTACGTGAGTTAAGTTTTCTAATCTCCTTGCCTCAAGGCTCTCCTCTCCAATGTATCTTTCATAGGTGCCAAACTGATGGTCCTATGACACAGGTCTGACCTTATCCCTCTTCTGCCCAGAAGCTCCAACAGCTTCCTCTTTCCTCTAAAATAAAATGCAAACTCCTCCCTTAGTTGTTTAAAGCTCTACAATCTGGCTCCAGCCTACCTTTTTAGGCTTATTGCACATTATTCTCCTTTTCAACCAAGCTGGCCTGCTTGTTCTTCCTCATAAATTACAATCTGGACAATCTGAGGATTTTTGCATAGAATGTACTCACGGGATCATAAGGCCATCTATTTAGAGATGGAAACCTTAGAGGTTATCTAGTCCACCCCCTTCATTTTACAAACAATGAAAATGAAGCCCAGAAAGATTAAGTCAAGGTTTCACAGGTAGCCTCGGAGGTGGGAAATGAACCCAGGTCTTGACTTCAAGTCCAGCATTCACTACACTCTACCACACTGCCTCCGCTGATAACACTCTCCTCATAACACAACACCAGCTTCGTTCAAAACTCGGCTGAGTACTACTTTAGCCTGTTTGCCCCAGTTGCTAGGGCCTTCCCTTTTAGAAATGACTTATATTTTGCATTAAATTTGCTGTGCACGTGTCACTCCCCAAAAAAAGTCATTCCTTTGAGCGCAGGGCCTGTTTCCTTTTTTCTATCCCCAGCAGTTGGAGAAAAGCAGACCCTTAATTGCTTAATGCTTGTTGATAAATTAATTGCTAGGCACAGAAAGAGGAAAGACA
>NW_020945742.1:0-11605 GCF_900497805.2 Vombatus ursinus
GTCCCCTACCACATTCATCATCCTTTCCTATGCACACATCATCATTGTTGTCCTGAGAATTCGCTCTGCCCAGGGACGCAGGAAAGCCTTCTCTACTTGTTCTTCCCATCTTCTGGTTGTCACCCTATTTTTTGGGACTGTAATGTCTCTTTACATGAAGCCTCAGTCTCTATCTTCTCCAGAATACAATAAGATTGTTTCAGTGTTTTATGTAGCTTTCACACCTACTCTCAACCCTCTCATCTATAGCTTAAGGAATAAGGAGGTGAAAATGGCCCTGAGAAAGCTTTTGGGGAAACCTGAAGGTGCTTAATTCCATGTATGTTATCCATGAGTCTATGTGAGGAAAACTTGAGCCCAAACAGCCTCCTTGTTCTTCCACAAGTTTTTATTGTGTCTATTCTTGTGTTTGGAACCTCAACGTCTCATTTTCATTCAATATTTTGTCTTGTCATTTTAGGAACTTTCTGAACTCTCTTCTGGATCCCTCCCTAAGTTTCCTATGGCACAGAAATGAATACTCTTGATTTCCCTATACCACCATAGGTTTCAACTCAGAAAGCACTGCATCTGGCATATTGAGAATTATTTCACTATGAATTAGTTTCAAATGATGATCATAATAATTTGCAGAATCACAGCTAGTGTTTTGGAAGTCAGGGCAATTTGCTTGAAAGTAGAGCTTTTGGATGGGAACATCAATTTCCATGGGTAGAGGTATGGGTTTTTTTGTTTTTGGGTGGGAGGACACAGGATAAAGCAAGTGATGGAGGAGGAGCTTACCTGAGGAATGGGTGGGGGTGTTATGGGGGAGCGATAGAATCGACAGCTTTCTCATTTAACTACTCATTTTTTCTAACTTTGCTTTAATTTTGGTTTTTTGAGTGTAAGTACTGTCAGTGCCCTCTAGTCTGGCACTATAAGGCAGTGCCCTAATCCCACTGCTTTAGTTACAATCCTTGCACCTAGAGATTTACTTGGACTTTTGAGGTTCCTGAAATATCTGCTTGGATCCTAAGCATGAAAATAAGAGACTTATATAAAAATCAATTATAAAGTCTATATTGATTTCATTGTTATTATTTTTCAGTCCTTCCAGTCATGTCTGACTCTTTGTGACCCCATTTTGGATTTTCTTGGCAAAGACAACTGTAGTGTTTTGCCATTTACTTCTCCAGTTCATTTTACAGATGAAGAAAATGAAGCAGAGTTAAGTGACTTGCCCAGGGTCACATAGCTAATATCAGAGGTCAGATTTGGATTCAGCAAGATGAGTCTTCCTGACTTTAGGCATAGTATTCTATCCACATGACTGAAAACAAGTAAACAGCAGCAAAAATAAAACTTTAGCTGCTCCATTAAAGTTTTATTTTTGTTGTTGTTTACTTCTTTTCAGTCATGTCTGACACTTTGTGGCCCTTTTTGGTGTTTTCTTGGTAAATCGACTGGAGTCGTTTGCCATTTCCTTCCCCTGCTCATTTACAAATGAGGAAACTGAGGTAAACAGGGTTAAGTGACTTGCCCAGGTTTACACAGCTAATAAGAGTTTGAGGCCAGATTTGAACTCTGAAATGAACTTTTTCATTCCAGATCTGGCTTTTTATCCAACAGCCATGATTTTCCTATATGTCACTGAGGTCTACTCACATGACTTGGTATAATGGAAAGAAACAAACCACATTTAACTGAATTTATTATGTCATGCATAAAGGCTCTGAGATCACTTTCTCAACCATAACTCCAATGGCACTTTGGGTGCCCAGAGCAACACTATTGTTCCTCCTAAGGTTCCAGTTATATCTCCAGGGAGTAAGGATATTTTCTCTAGTACTATCATTCTTGAGCCTCTGTCTAGTGTATCCCCCTCAATATCACCAATATCATTTGACAAGTTGATATCTCCTCAAAATTATTGATAGCCATTTAACATCAATGTTGTAATGGGATATTTTGGAGACAGCTTGGTGGCTCAATGGATAGAGTGCTGAACCTGGAGTCAGGAAGACCTGAGCTCAATTCCAGCCACAACATCAACAACAAATCAACTGAAAAAAAGCAGTGGTAGAACACTTAGAGATCCCCTGAAGTGGAGGCCAAGACTCTCCATTACACGTTTCCAGAAGTAGGACTGCTAAGACTCCATATGGTTTCATATCAGGCAAAGTGCACTGTGTAGGTTCCAAGGACTAAGCCCTCATTGGTTTGTCATCTGTTATAATTATTTCCAAGTAGAATGTATAATAGAATAACATGGAGGGAAAAATATCATAATTATGAATATGAATGGGATAAACTCACTCATAAAGTGTAAGAGTCAGTTGAATTGATTAGAAAATAAAATCAAACAATATTTTGCTTGCAAGAAAAACACATAAATATAAAAACTCAGCATAGAATTGAATAAGGGATTGGAATAAAGGCTAGTATGCCTCAGTTGAACACAGGATTTTACCTTATCACTACTCTCTGCTCTTCTGATCGATAAGCTATGTACACCAAAAATTGCATTTAAGGAAGGAACTCAGCTCAGAATATCTCATTTATCACTTGGTTACACTGCTAAAGGACATCTCTGATTTTCTCCACCGTGCCCTGGTGTTGGCTATTCTTCCTGTGTCCCTCCTTTTCAGTTTCCTTTTGTGTATTGTCTTCCTCCATTAGATTACAAAGTCCTCACGGGCAGGGAATATCTTTTTCATATTTGTATCCCCAGTCCTTATCATAATGCCTGACAAGCAAATGCTTAATAAGTGTTTATTGATTATTGACTGTAGTATTGAATATTTAAATGAAGAGAATCAGAAAAAATTTATAGAGCAGAAAAAAAATATGTAAAAGCAACTTGGAAAGCTATAAGAGCAATGATTAATGCTGTGACAATCTGTGATTCCAAAGGAATGATGATGAAACATCTTATCTATTATAGAAACCTGATGGATTACTGTGAGCAAGCAGTATGAATTCTGGGTCCCTAAGATATCAGTATCTAGCTGTTTGCCTAGATCATATCTTGGTAGCTCATAAATGTTCATTTTTTTCTTTTAGCTTTTTAAGCAGACCCAGACTAATTGACTTATTGTGAGTTCCTTGTGGAACATAGGTCCATGTGACAAGTTTTGCCTATTGGCTTAGCATGCTTGAACAACAAACTCTAAGTCCTTAGCCCTCTTTTTGGGAGCCCTGCATGTGTTTGAGATTTTTCTAACCCTGTTTTCTTTCATTTTGTCCTTTGCCTATTGGTCTTATTGAAGGATGAGTTTGAAATTTCATAAAGATTGTTCTTGTAGTAGAGTCTGACTGTTTCAATGAGAAAAAGGAGCACATTGGATAGGGGCTTCTAAATAATAGTTCCAGAAACCCCTCAGGGTTAGCCACAAGTACCTGTTGGATGAATGAGCCCAGAAAGGATACTATGTCTACCAAAATATAAAATTCCTTTTTTTAAAATTTTTTTTTTAGGCAATTGGGGTTAAGTGACTTGCCCAGGGTCACACAGCTAGTAAGTGTCAAGTGTTTGGTCAGAGGCCGGATTTGAACTCAGGTCCTCCTGACTTCAGAGCCGGTGCTCTATCCACTGCACCACCTAGCTGCCCCCAAAATATAAAATTCTTAAAGTAACAGAACCCCAAATAAAGACTAGAAAAGGAAATAGAACTTGTTTGAAAGTCACTGCAAAAGAAAACAAAACTCCTATCCAGATGGATTTTTAAGATAATTCTACCAATATTTGAAATAACAATTGATACCTACACACAAATTATTGCAAAAAATTGAAAAAGTTAAAACTAATGTAATTTTTAATGAGATATAGTCCAAGTAATTAATAGGTGGGGGGCTAGGGTGGGGAACAAAGCAAAGTAAGAGAACTAGAAGTTAATATAATTAATGATATGAATTAATTTTTAAAAGAAAAATCCTGGTAAAAAGACTAGTAATTTGTCCAAAAAACCATCCATGGTGTTCAAATTTGATTTATATCAAGGAAGCAAGGATGATTCCACAGAACTACATTTAACATAATCACAATGAAACCACAAAATAGTCGATATTGCATTATTATATCAATAGATTTAGTAAAAGTCTTCGACAAAGTACATTTGTTTATGCAAAAATCATCCAGAGGATATGCATAATAAGATCCTTCTTTTTATATAATAAAAGTATTTATCTTAATCCAAAAGCTAACATTATGTGCAAAGGGGAAATATTAGAAGCTTTCTCAATAGAGAAAGGAATAAAGGAAGCATCACTCCTTTCCCTTATGGTATTTTACAGAGTTCTAGAAATGTTTGTACTTGCAATAAGAGAAGGTAAAGAAATATAAGCAAAGGATAGATAAAATATCTTTCTGCTAAAAACATTGTATTTTGTGTTTAATAATCTGACAAGATTGTCAAGGAAACCAATTGAAACAATAACTTCAGTAGAATTGCTGGATGGAAAATAGAATCACAAATCAACAGCATTTCTTTATAGTAACAACAAAATTCAGGAACAAATAACAGAATGGGATAAGCATTTATTAAGTATCTACTATGTGGCAGGGGCTATGCTAAGTGCTTTGCAAATATCTCAGTTGATCCTCATGACAGTCCTGGGAGGGAGGTAGAATTATTATATCCATTTTAGAGTTCAGAAAACTGAGGCAGGAAGAGGTTAAGTGACTTGCGCAGGGTTATACAACTAATGTCTGAGACTGGATTTAGGTCTTCCTGATTCTAAGCTCAGTGTTTCAATCACTGTGCCACTTAGTTGTCTCTGATTAATGCACAAAAGAGACCTTGAGAACATTAAAGGGTCAGGAGGATTCTGAGCTTCTCTTCTTGCTGTTGGCATCTTGGCACCATCGGCCAGATCACCAGCAGCTGGCAGCAGTGTTTGCATCAGGAGCTAAGAAGAGACTAGATACAATTTGAGAAGGCAGATTCTTGGCAGTACAAGGAATCCAGGAAAGAAACTACATCACAAACAAGGGAACTTCTTGAGAATCTCATTAAAAAGAAGAAGAAATTCCAACAACCAGAAGTTTTTGTTACATATTCTCTCTAAGCTTGAGCCAAGATTTCTCTGAGCTGTGTATAGTGGTGGGACAGTGTGTTCAGACTTTGGGGATAGGTGCTATGAAAGAACTCTTCTTACTATACTACCTTAGTAAATATCTCTTCCTAAAGCCTAATTAAGTCTGGCTGGTTAATTTACATCAACTATTAATAATGAAGGTAACACCTTAGAATAGGGACTCAAGCCAATAACATAAGAAAGGCACATGCAACCCTTCCCAGGTACACCTATGATCCTGATGGGAAGGCGTAGCTTTGCTCTGGAGGACTTATCTTGCCAGTTCAAGAGGAGTAGAATTTATAGGGGTTACACATAGAAGAGAACAGAAAAAACTCCAAAAAGCATCACAGAGAGGGAGTATAGCTTGAAAAGTGACATTTAATTTAAATAGCAAGTTGTACAAAATAGATTTATAGTTTAATGTGCAATCAACTTTTTATTATTCTACTAGGTTATGGAAATGCTTGTTTTATTTCATAATATAAAATAATGTATATTAAAAGATGAAAAGTTACATGTTGAATTTGTTATCTTTAAAAGGAAAGCAAGGTGTGCATAATAAACACCTGCATTTCACATACAATTTTTTTCTATTACGATATATATATATATAGAGAGAGATATGCCATATTTATTTGATGTTTGTTAAATCCAAAATTAAAAAAAATGTTTTTTTAAAGGAAAAGCCAAAGGTTCAGTATCACTATTTTAAAATTTTATCATTTTTCATATTGTGAACTTTGACACATTGACAAACATGAACGTTTCAATATAAAAAGAAAAGAAAAAGAAAATTGCAACTGAAACCATTAATTTCTATTATGTACAATTTGTTTCCTTTTATTCTATATTAATTTCAGCACATTAGAAACAAGCTGAGTCTTGAAATATAGATAGAGTTTAAAAAGATGGAGAAGATTGAGAAGGGCTCTCCAGATTTGTGGAGCAGAAGTCTAAGTAAAGACTCAAAGGTGGGAATGAGATTGGCATGTATGAGGGAGACAATGAGATGCACCATTCTGGAGTACATAGACTTCAGAATGGTCATGGAGATATCAAGACCTGGAGGTCCTATGACACAAAAGGGGAAGAGAAATTACATACAGGTGAGTAATCAGGGCTTAACCCAAATACATGTTCAAATTCCTTGTGGGAAAAGAAATAGTGCTGGGAAGACATGAAGTCAGTTAGCCAGGCTTGACATCTGAAGATACAGGTTATTCTGAGAGAAAGAGGCACTCCATGAGCCCAGCTGGGGGTGGGGAATTTGAATGACCCCAAGGATTATCTGAAGCAGAGTCTCTGAATGCATCCCCCTAGGCAATCCAATGATACCAATCATGAAATGCCCAGAAGACAGATCCCCTTAGACACCACTGTTTCCTTAGTTGGGATATAGGACTCAGGAGGGCAAGGACCAGAGAGAGAGATGGGAATATTAATTCCTTCTTGCTAACAAATAGTTATAGCGATCAGATCCCACCAGCTCCCAAGCAGAGTAAATGTTTTTATTTTTCCTTGCATCTCTGGACTCAGTATGTGCAGAGTGCCTGAGAAATTCTTACAAGCTGGGGACAGTCCTACAAACACCTTACCCTACTCTGAATGGTACAATGGATAAGATGCTGGTCTTAGAATTAGAAGGAACTGGGTTGCAAGCCTACCTCAAATACTTATAAGATGTGGTGCCCTCAATTGCGTAGCCTTTCTGACACCCAGCTTTTCTTTTATGAGCAGGTTGACCTTAATGACATCAAAGGTCCTTTCCTCTAAATTTATGACCTTACAATCCCCTAATTCTTTTACAAATTACTCCCAGGCCAGGTGAGGAGTGGGTTAATGTTGCTGATACTTTGGTCCCTAATTGTATTGTCAGATGTTCCAAACTGCGTGATCAAATGCCTACCTTGATTTGCATCCTGTCCTTGGAACCTCAGTTTTTCACATAATACAGGGCCACATTGGGTATGGAATCAATGTACAGTTAGATAAAAGGATTAATTCACTTCCCCTGTTTGTTTCCCCAGTCTTCCAATGGATTAACTCATTGCTGTCCAAACAAGACCAGATGGACAACAATGTAGATGTTACTACTGTGTCAGATCCAGAAATAAGAGGTATGGATGGGCTATCCTTTAGCCATGATGTTGAGGATTTACTGAGGCAGCACATGACAATTCACCATTTTTCCTTAGTGTGGGAGCTCACACCTGCAAGATGCAGGTAATTATTATTGTTGTTTCGTGGATAGTAGCACGACTACCATAATTTGATATGTTCTGAAGTGTAAATGGCATTTTTCTTTTGAAGGAGAATCCCTTTTAAATGTCTGTAGAGTTTAGTTTTAGAAGGAACTCTGTGATGAATCAATGTATAAAGCAAAGAATTCAAATAATCTTGTTCTGATTTGCATTTTTTGTGTATTCATGAGATTCAGACAATCTGAACTGAAAGGCATTTATTCTATTCCAGCCACTAATCACATTCACAAATCTCTCCACTATATCCCTTATAGGTGGTAGTAACAATAACAATAACTGTTATTTGTACAGTGTTTTGAAGTTTACATAGCTATTTATATTTTGTATCTCATTTAGGCTTAACACCAGCCAATTATATAGGAACTAAAGTTATTATCTCCATGTTACAAATGGAGAAACTGAGGCTTAGAGTTCAAATGACTCACCCATGGGCACATAGCTAGTAAGTGCCTGAGGTAGATTGAAACCCATGTCTTCCTAATTTCAAGGCCAGCCCCCTCTTTTGTTCCTTTTGGTCAAATGACATAGTAGATAGAATGTGGAACCTGGAGTCTAGGAGACCTGTGTATCAATCTTGCCTCAGGCAGTAAGTAATTGGTTACCCTGGGCCAAAACCTTAACAACTCTCATCTTACTTAGTTCAGGGGATTGATGTGAGGATCAAATAAGGTAATGTATGAAAAATCTTTGCACACCTTGAAACACTATAAAATAACAGTTATTAGTAATTGTTAGTATTGCTGTTATTACTTTGCCACATTACCTCTCATGTAGTCTCTGTACATTTCCAGATCTGGGCAACACAAAGTAGGAGGCGGGGTGTGATGGGAAAGCTGGAAAGATAGGTTGGAGCCAGGTTGTAAAGGGCTGTAATGTAAAAGAAATTTGTATTTTATTCTGGAGGCAATGAGTCACGGAAAGCTGGTGAGCAGAACATCAATGTAGTCAGATCTGTGCATTAAGAAAATAAATTTGATTGCGTATCTGTAACCTGCATCAAATTCCTTACTTTCTTAGGGAACGGAATAGGTAGGTAGGTAGAGAACAAATTAGAAACTCAAACTTTTATTAAAAAAAATTGTTAAAATTGTCATTACCTGTAATTGGAAAAAATGAAATGCTATTTAAAATATACATAAATTTGATATTTATGTAGAATATGAATTCTAGAGGGGGACACTGGAGGTGGAAAGTTCAATTATTTGCTATAGTCCATGAAAGATTTGATAAGCACTTGAGCTAGAGTGGTGGCCATGTATGTAAGTGGAAAGTGACAGAGAAACCATAACAAGGGAGTTAATAGTTCCATTGTACTCTGCCCTGGCCAGAACCTAGCTAGAATATTGTGTCCAATCCTGGGAATTATATTTCATTTTTTAAAAATTAATTTATTTTGATTTATCAACAATCACTTCCATAAGCTTTTGAGTTTTAAATTTTTCTCCCCCTTCTTCCCTACCTCCCTTCCCAAGATGGCGTGCAATCTGATATAGGCTATACATCTGGGAATATATTTAAGAATGATATTTACAAAATGGAGTTTATGCAGATGATATGGCCATCTACACGGTAAGGGGCAGACATCAGGAGAACTGATTGAAGGAACTGAAGAAGAAAAGATGTGGGACTCATGATAGCTGTTTTTCAAGGATTTGTAAAGCGGCATTGTAGAGGAAGAATTAGAATTTTTTCTGCTTTTGCCTAGAATAAGGTTGAACTAAGAGCAATGTGCAAAATTGTGGTTTTGCTGGATATGTGAGGAAAACTTCCTAAAAAGTGTAACTGTTTGTGAGTGAAATGAACTGCCCTAAGAAGTTATGGATTACACTTGATTGCTTTTTAAAAATTTTTTTATTAGGCAATTGGGGTTAAGTGACTTGAGCAGAGTCACACAGCTAGTAAATGTCAAGTGTTTGGTCTGAGGCCACATTTGAACTTAGGTCCTCCTGACTGCAGGGCTGGTGCTCTATCCACTGTGCCACCTAGCTGCCCCTGGATTACACTTGATTGCAGTTCTTTAAATGGAGCCTGGATGTTATAGAGGGGATTTCTCTGAGTTTCCTTCTGACTCAGAGATTTTACGAAGGAAATTGAGTCTCAGAAACAAGACTGTGGTGCATAACACTTTCCTTCCCTGTCTCCCCCTGCCCCAATTCTGACATTTATACAGTGAGAGGGAGGAAGTATTTGATGAAAGATCTTTTGGGTCTTAGTTTTCACATTTGCCATAGAAAAAAGAGGTTAGCTTTAATGACCTCTAAGTTTCTTTGCAATTGTAAGATTCTGTGAGTCTCCATTTGAATAGCACATGAAAATTCACCACTCATAGCAGTTAAAGGCTCACACAATTTCTAACAGAAAAGTCCTCATAGCAACATAAACTGTGAAAGGGAGTGTCACAGCTCAGATGGCACTTGTAGATTCTAAGGAAGTAGGCTCATTTGAGGTGTTCACAGTCTATTGCTATGAAAATCTGATTTTTTTTTTTTTTACTTTTGAGGGAAGTACAGTTAGTCCTGTGGGAAATAGAATTGTCATATTTAACCTGTCATTATTGCCAGTTACTCTATTCTGAAAATATAATAATCCAATAAACATTTATTGTGTCTACTAAGTACCAGTGACTTGGATGTTGTTGATATGACATGGTTTTGTTTTTTTTTTTTTTTGGCTAGGCAATGGGGTTAAGTGACTTGCCCAGGGTCACACTGCTAGTAAGTGTTAAGTATCTGAGTCCAGATTAGAACTCAGGTCCTCCTGACTCTAGGGCCAGTACTGTATTCACTGCGCCACTTAGCTGCCCCAACTGTCTCTTGTTGAAATACCCTTTGTGCTTTAGTGTGTAAAGCTGATTTAGTCTTCAGTCCCCTTACCAGCTGTTGACCAAGACCCAAACATCTAAAGGAGATCACGTGTCTTTCTTTGTAGAGGTAAGTAAGTGAAATCTTCTGGTCAGAAATAGTAAGTGCAAATCTAGGGGAGCAGATATAGGAGATGAAAGATTTTGGAAACAAAACCAGTGACTAGGAGGTAAATTTTCATGTGATGGAGAAAGGCAGGGCAGGGAATAAGCATTTCTATAGGGGCTATTACATGTCAGGCACTGTATTAAGTGCTTTACAAATACTATGTGACTTGAGCTTCCAATCAACTCTGGGAGGTAGTTGCATTATTATCCCCATTTTACAGATGAGAAAACTGAGGCAAACAGAGGTTAAGTGACTTTCCCGGTGCCACTCAGATAGTGTCGTAGGCTGGACTTTAACTTAGGTCTTCCTGACTCTAATCTGAATGCTCTATACACTGATCTATCGAGATATAGGTGGGATAGCAAGAATATGTAAAATTAACAACGTTTTCTTCTTTATAGAAAAAAGTACTTTGATACTTATATATATATATATATATAAAATTGGGAGTGATTATTACTTGAACATTATTAGGTCCTAAAATTTCTCATTATTAGGGCAGTTAGAAGGAGTATACATAGACAGAAAGCAGAGTTATGAGTTGAATGTGATGATATGATTGTCTAAAAAATAAAATTAAGGGATGAGAAAGAAGAATGCACTGGGAGAAGGGGAAAGGGAGAGTTGGAATGGGATAAATTATCAGACATAAAAGGGGTCTGAAAGAGATTTTAAAGTGGAGGGAAAATGGGGGAAGTGGGAAGGGGACCACATGAACCTTACTCTCTTTAGAATTGACTCAAAGAGGGAACAATATACACATTCAGTTGGGTGTTGAAATCTATCTTACCATACAGGAAAGCAGGAAGGGAAGGGGATAAGAGAAAGTTGGGGTAGCTGATAGATGGGATAGCAGTTTGGGAGAGGTAAAAGTCAGAAGGAAAACACTTTTGGAAATGGACAGGGTAAAAGGAGAGAGAGAGGGATAAACAGGAGAAATAAGATGAAGGGAAATACATGGTTGTTAATCATTACTGTGAAAAAAATTTTATAGTGAGGTTCTCTGATAAAGACTTCATTTCTCAAACATAGAAAACTGAGTCAAATTTATAGAAATAAGAGCTATTTCTCAATTGAGAAATGGTCAAAAGATGTGAACAGTTGGCTTTCAGACAAAGTAATAAAAGCTATCTATAGTCATTTAAAAAAGCTCTAAATCACTATTGATTAGAAAAACACAAAATAAAAAAACTCTGAGACACTACCTTTTACCTGTCAGATTGGCTAATATGACAGAAAAGGAAAATAACAAATATTGGTAGGGATATGGGAAAATTAAAACACTAATGTACTATTGGTGAAGTTGTATACTGA
>NW_020945743.1:0-16609 GCF_900497805.2 Vombatus ursinus
TGATGATCTTGCTGGGAAACCTGCTCATTGTGTTGCTGATATTGAGGGATTCATGCCTCCACACTCCTATGTACTTCTTCCTTACTAATTTATCCATTCTAGAAGTCTGTTACACATACTGTGTGTTCACACAAATGCTAGCACATTTCTTTGTTGAAAGAAAGTCCATTTCATACTCATATTGTGTCATTCAGGTCTACACATTCCTGTCCTTTGGCATTACAGAGGGCTATATCCTCTCAGTGATGGCCTATGACCGCTATGTTGCCATTCGAGATCCCTTAAGGTACTCAATCACAATGACCTGGGGTATTTGCAGGAGGCTGGCTGCTGGGTCATGGTTAGGTGACTTTTTGGCATCTTCAGTGGACACAGTAACCACATTCCAGCTCTCCTTCTGCCAGGATAATGTTATCAATCATTTCTTGTGTGAAATGCCTGCCCTACTGCATCTCTCTTGTACTGACACAACCCAAGCAGAGTTGGTCATGCAGGTGCTCTGTATCTTTACTCTTTTGTGCCCTATCACATTCGTCATCCTTTCCTATGCACACATCATCATTGCTGTTATCAGAATTCGCTCTGCCCAGGGACGCAGGAAAGCCTTCTCTACTTGTTCTTCCCACCTTCTGGTTGTCACCCTATTTTGTGGGACTGTAATGTCTCTTTACATGAAGCCTCAGTCTCTATCTTCTCCAGAATACAATAAGATTGTTTCTGTGTTTTATGTGGCTTTCACACCTATCCTCAACCCTCTCATGTATAGCTTCAGGAATAAGGAGGTGAAAATGGCCCTGAGAAAGCTTTTGGGGAAACCTGAAGGTGCTTAATTCACATATGTCATTCATGGGTCTGTGTGAGGAAAACTTGAGCCCAAACAGCCTCCTTGTTTTTCTTCCACAAGTTTTTATTGTGTCTATTCTTGTGTTTGGAACCTCAACATCTCATTTTTATTCAATATTTTGTCTTGTCATTTTAGGAACTTTCTGAACTCTCTTCTGGATCTCTCCCTAAGTTTCCTAAGGCAGAGAAATGAAATAGTCTTGATTTCCCTACACCATCATAGGTTTCAACTCAGAAAGCACTGCATCTGGCATATTGAGAATTATTTCACTATGAATTTGTTTCAAATAATGATCATAATAATTGGCAGAATCACAGCTAGTGTTTTGGAAGTCAGGGAAATTTGCTTGTGGGTAGAGGTTTTGGGTGGGAATATCAATTTCCATGGGTAGAGGGAGGGTTTTTTTTTGGGGGGTGGGAGGACACGGGATAAAGCAGGTGATGGAGGAGGAGCTTACCTGGAGAATGGGTGGGGGTGTCATGGGGGAGTGATAGAAGCTATATGACAGCTTTCTAATTTAACTAATTATTTTTTTTAAGGCAATTGGGGTTAAGTGACTTGCCCCGGGTCACAAAGCTAGTAAGTGTCAAGTGTTTGGTCTGAAGCTGGATTTGAACTCAGGTCTTCCTGACTCCAGGACTGGAGCTCTATCCACTGAGCCACATAGCTGCCACCTATTGTGTTTGTTTTTTAGGCAATTGGGGTTAAGTGACTTGCCCAGGGTCACACAGCTAGTAAGTGCCAAGTGTTTGGTCTGAGGCCAGATTTGAACTCAGGTCCTCCTGACTTCAGGGCTGGTGCTCTATCCACTGCACCACCTAGCTGCCCCCACTAATTATTTTTTCTAACTTTGCTTTAATTTTGGTTTTTTGAGTGTAAGTACTGTCAGTGCCCTCTAGTCTGGCACTACAAGGTAGTGCCCTAATCCCACTGCTTTAGTTACAACCCTTGTACCTAGAGTTTTTACTTGGACTTTTGAGGTTCCTGAAATATCTACTTGGATTTTAAGCATGAAAATAAGAGACTTATATAAAAATTAATTATAAAGTCTGCACTGATTTCATTGTTATTATTTTTCAGTCCTTCCAGTCATGTCTGACTCTTTGTGACCCCATTTTGGATTTTCTTGGCAAAGATACTGTAGTGTTTTGCCATTTACTTCTCCAGTTCATTTTACAGATGAGGAAAATGAAGCAGAGTTAAGTGACTTGCCCAGGGTCACATAGCTAGTATCAGAGGTCAGATTTGGACTCAGTAAGATGAGTCTTCCTGACTTTAGGCACAGTATTCTATCCACATGACTGAAAACAAGTAAACAACAACAAAAATAAAACTTTAGCTGCTCCATTAAAGTTTTCTTTTTGTTGTTGTTTACTTGTTTTCAGTCATGTGTGACACTTTGAGGCCCTTTACGGTGTTTTCTTGGTAAAGGGACTGGAATGGTTTGCCATTTCCTTCCCTAGCTCATTTACAAATGAGGAAACTAAGGTAAACAGGGTTAAGTGACTTACCCAGGTTTACACAGCTAATAAGAGTTTGAGGCCAGATTTGAACTCAGTTCTTCTTCTTTCCAGGTCTGGCTTTTTATCCACTGAGTCACCTAACAGCCATGATTTTCCTATATGTCACTGAGTTCTACTCACATGACTTGGTATAATGTAAAGAAACAAACCACATTTAACTGAATTTATTATGTCATGCATAAAGGCTCTGAGATCACTTTCCCAACCACAACTTCAATGGCACTTTGGGTGCCCAGAGCAACACTATTGTTCCTCCTAAGGTTCTAGTTATATCTCCAGGGAGTAAGGATATTTTCTCTAGTACTATCATTCTTGAGCCTCTGCCTAGTGTACCCCCCTCAATATCACCAGTTTTAGTTAGTATCTCACCAATATCATTTGACAAGTTGATATCTCCTCAAAATTATTGATAGCCATTCAATGTCAATGTTGTAATGGGATATTTTGGAGACATCTGGGTGGCTCAATGGATAGAGTGCTGAACCTGGAGTCAGGAAGACCTGAGCTCAATTCCAGCCACAACAACAACAACAAGCCAACTGAAAAAAAGCTGTGGTAGAATACTTAGAAATCCTTTGAAGTGTAGACCAAGACTCTCCACTACGCATTTCCAGAAGTAGGACTGCCGAGACTCTATATGGTTTCATATCAGTCAAAGTGCACTGTGCATGTTCCAAGGACTAAGCCCTTATTGGTTTGCCATCTGTTATAATTATTTCCACATAGAATGTATAATAGAATAACATGTAAGGAAATAAATATCATAATCATGAATATGAATGGGATAAACTCACTCATAAAATGTAAGAGTCAGTTGAATCGATTAGAAAATGAAGCCAAACAGTCTGCTTGCAAGAAAAACACTTAAACATAAAAACTCAACATAGAATCGAATAAGGGATTGGAATAAAGTCTAGTAAGCCTAAGTTGAACACAGGATTTTACCTTATTACTACTCTCTGCCCTTCTGATCAATAAGTTAAGTTATGCACACCAAAAATTGCATTTAAGGAAGGAGCTCAGCTCAGAATATCTCATTTATCACTTGGCTACACTACTAAAGGACATCTCCGATTTTCTCCACCATGCCCTGTGCTGGGTATTCTTCCTGTGTCCCTCCTTTTCAGTTTCCTTTTGTGTATTGTCTTCCCCATTAGATTACAAAGTCCTCAAGGGCAGGGAATATCTTTTTCATATTTGTATTCCCAGTGCTTAACATAATGCCTGACATATAGCAAATGCTTAATAAGTGTTTATTGATTATTGGCTGCAGTATTGAAGATTTAAAAGAACAGAATCAGAAAAAACATTTATAGAGCAGAAAAAAATACATAAAAGCAACTTGGAAAGCTATAAGAGCAATGATTAATGCTGTGACAATCTGTGATTCTGAAGGAATGATGATGAAACATCTTATCTATTATAGAAACCCGAGGGATTACTGTGAGCAAACAGTATGAACTTTGGGTCCCTAAAATATCAGTATTTAGCAGTTTGTCTAGATCATACCTTGGTAGCTCATAATTGTTCATTTTTTTTCTTTTAGCTTTTTAAGTAGATTCAGACTAATTGATTTATTGTAAGTTCCTTGTGGAACATAGGTCCATGTGACAAGTTTTGCCTATTGGCTTAGTAAGCTTGAATAACCAACTCTAAGTCCTTAGCCCTCTTTTTGGGAATCCTACATGTGTTTGAGATTTATCTGACCCTGTTTTCTTTCATTTTGTCCTTTGCCTATTGGTCTTATTGAAGGATGAGTTTGAAATTTCATAAAGATTGCTCTTGTAGTAGAGTCTGACTGTTTCAATGAGAAAAAGGAGCACATTGGATGGGGGCTTTTAAATAATAGTTCCAGAAACTCCAACCCCTCAGGGTTAGCCACAAGTACCTGTTGGATGAATGAGCCCAGAAACGATACTATGTCTACAAAAATATAAAATTCTTAAAGTAACAGAATCCCAAATAAACACAAGAAAAGGAAATAGAACTTGTTTGAAAGTCGCTACAAAAGAAAGCAAAACTCCTATCCTAATGGATTTTTAAGATAATTCTATCAAACTTTGAAATAACAATTGATACCTACACACAAATTATTCGAAAAAATTAAAAAAGTAAACACTAATGTAATTCTTTAATGAGATATAGTCCAAGTAACTAAATGGGTGGGGGCCTACAGTGGGGAATAAAGCAAAGTAAGAGAACTGGAAGTTAATATAATTAATGAAATGAATTCATTTTTAAAAGAAAAATCATGGTAAAAAGACTAGTAATTTGTCCAAAAAGCCATCCACAGTGTTCAAATTTGATTTCTATCAAGGAAGCTAGGATGATTCCACAGAACTACATTTAACATAATCATGGTGAAACCACAAAATAGTCAATATTGCATTACTATATCAATAGATTTAGTAAAAGTCTTCGACAAAGTACATTTGTTTATGCAAAAATCATCCAAAGGATATGCATAATAAGACCCTTCTTTTTATATAATAAAAGTCTCTACCTTAATCCAAAAGCTAACATTATGTGCAATGGGGAAATATTAGAAGCTTTCTCAATAAAGAAAGGAATAAAGGAAGCATCACCCCTTTCCCTTCCAGTATTTTACAGAGTTCTAGAAATGCTTGCACTAGCAATATGAGAAGGTAAAAAAATATAAGCAAAGGATAGATAAAATATCTTTCTGCTGAAAACATTGTGTTTTATGTTTAATAATCTGACAAGGTTGTCAAAGAAACCAATTGAAACAATAACTTCAGTAGAATTGCTGGGTGGAAAATAGAATCACAAATCAACAGCATTTCTTTATAGTAACAACAAAATTCAGGAACCAATAACAGAATGGGATAAGCATTTATTAAGTATCTACTATGTGACATGGGCTATGCTAAATGCTTTGCAAATATCTCAGTTGATTCTCATGACAGTCCTGGGAGGGAGGTAGAATTATTATCTCCATTTTAGAGTTCAGAAAACTGAGGCAGGAAGAGGTTAAGTGACTTGCGCAGGGTCATACAACTAATGTCTGAGACTGGATTTAGGTCTTCCTGATTCTAAGCTCAGTGTTTCAATCACTGTGCCACTTAGCTGTCTCTGCATTAATGCACAAAAGAGACCTTGAGAATATTAAAGGGTCAGGAGGATTCTGAGCTTCTCTTCTTGCTGTTGGCATCTTGACACCATCGGCCAGATCACCAGCAGCTGGCAGCAGTGTTTGCATCAGGAGCTAAGAAGAGACTAGATACAATTTGAGAAGGCAGATTCTTGGCAGTACAAGGCATCCAGGAAAGAAGCTACATCACAAACAAGGGAACTTCTTGAGAATCTCATTAAAAAGAAGAAGAAATTCCAACAACCAGAAGTTTTTATTATATATTCTTTCTAAGCTTGAGCCAAGATTTCTCTGAACTGTGCATAGTGGTGGGAGAGTGTGTTCAGATTTTGGGGATAAGTGCTATGAAAAAACTCTTCTTACTGTACTAGCTTAGTAAGTATCTCTTTCTAAAGCCTAATTAAGTCTGGCTGGTTAATTTACATCAACGATTAATAATGAAGGTAACACCCTAGAATCGGGACTCAAGCCAATAACATAAGAAAGGCACATGCAACCCTTCCCAGGTGCACCTACGACCCTGATGGGAAGGTGTAGCTTTGCTCTGGAGGACTTATCTTGCCAGTTCAAGAGGAGTAGAATTTATAGGGATTACACATAGAAGAGAACAGAAAAAAACTCCAAAAGGAATCACAGAGAGGGAGTATAGCTTGAAAAGTGACATTTTAATTTAAATAGCAAGTTGTACAAAATAGATTTACAGTTTAATGTGCAATCAACTTTTTATTATTCTACTAGGTTATGGAAATGCTTGTTTTATTTCATAATGTAAAATAATGTGTATTAAAAGATGAAAAGTTACATGTTGAATTTGTTATCTATTTAAGAGGAAAGCAGGTGTGCATAATAAACACCTGCATTTCACATACAATCTTTTGTCTATTACGATATATAGATATATGCCATATTTATTTGGTGTTTGTTAAATCCAAAATTTAAAAAAAGGTTTTTTTAAAGGAAAAGTCAAGTGTTCAGTGCCACTATTTTAAAATTTTATCATTTTTTATATTGTGAACTTTGACACACTGACAAACATGAATATTTCAATAGAAAAAGAATAGAAAAAGAAAATTGCAACTGAAACCATTAATTTCTCTTATGTACAATTTGTTTCCTTTTATTCTATATTAATTTCAACACATTAGAAACCAGCTGAGTCTTGAAATGTAGATAGAGTTTTAAAAAATGGAGAAGATTGAGAAGGGCTCTCCAGATTTGTGGAGCAGAAGTCTAAGTAAAGATTCAAAGGTGGGAATGAGATTGGCAGGTATGAGGGAGACAATGAGATGCACCATTCTGGAGTACATAGACTTCAGAATGGTCATGGAGATAACAAGTCCTGGAGGTCCTATGACACAAAAGGGGAAGAGAAATTACATACAGATGAGTAATCAGGGCTTAACCCAAATACATGTTCAAATTCCTTGTGGGAAAAGAAATAGTGCTGGGAAGACATGAAGTCAGTTAGCCAGGCTTGACATCTGAAGATACAGGTTATTCTGAGAGAAAGAGGCACTCCGTGAGCCCAGCTGGGGGTGGGGAATTTGAATGACCCCAAGGATTATCTGAAGCAGAGTCTCTGAATGCATCCCCCTAGGCAATCCAATGATACCAGTCATGAAATGCCCAGGAGACAGATCCCCTTAGACACCACTGTTTCCTTAGTTGGGATATAGGACTCAGGAGGGCAAGGACCAGAGAGAGAGATGGGAATATTAATTCCTTCTTGCTAACAAATAGTTATAGTGATCAGATCCCACCAGCTCCCAGCAGAGTAAATGTTTTTATTTTTCCTTGCATCTCTGGACTCAGTATGTGCAGAGTGCCTGAGAAATTCTTACAAGCTGGGGACAGTCCTACAAACACCTTACCCTACTCTGAATGGTACAATGGATAAGATGCTGGTCTTAGAGATAGAAGGAACTGGGTTGAAAGCCTACCTCAAATACTTATAAGATGTGGTGCCCTCAATTTCGTAGGCTTTCTGAGACCCAGCTTTTCTTTTATGAGCAGGTTGACTTTAATGACATCAAAGGTCCTTTCCTCTAAATTTATGACCTTACAATCCCCTAATTCTTTTACAAATTACTCCCAGGCCAGGTGAGGAGTGGGTTAATGTTGCTGATACTTTGGTCCCTAATTGTATTGTCAGATGTTCCAAACTGCATGATCAAATGCCTACCTTGATTTGCATCCTGTCCTTGGAACCTCAGTTTTTCACATGATACAAGGCCACATTGGGCATGGAATCAATGCACAGTTAGATAAAAGGATTAATTCATTTCCCCTGTTTGTTTCCCCAGTCTTCCAATGGATTAACTCATTGCTGTCCAAACAAGACCAGATGGACAACAATGTAGATGTTCCTGCTGTGTCAGATCCAGAAATAAGAGGTATGGATGGGTTATCCTTTAGCCATGATGTTGAGGATTTACTGAGGCAGCACATGACAATTCACCAGTTTTCCTTAGTGTGGGAGCTCACACCTGCAAGGTGAAGGTAATTATTATTATTGTTTTGTGGATAGTAGCAAGACTACCATAATTTGATATGTTCTGAAAGTGTAAATGGCATTTTTCTTTTGAAGGAGAATCCCTTTTAAATGCCTGTAGAGTTTAGTTTTAGAAGGAACTCTGTGATGAATCAATGTATAAAGCAAAGAACTCAAATAATCTTGTTCTGATGTGCATGATTTGCATGAGATTCAGACAATCTGAACTGAAAGGCATTTAATCTATTCCAGTCATCAATCACATTCACAAATTTCTCCCCTGTATCCCTTATAGGTGGTAATAACAATAACAGTAACTGTTATTTGTACAGTGTTTTGAAGTTTATGTAGTGATTTATATTTAGTATCTCATTTAGGCTTAACACCAGCCAATAATATAGGAACTAAAGTTATTATCTCCATGTTACAAATGGAGAAACTGAGGCTTAGAATTCAATTGACTCACCCATGCGCACATAGCTAGTAAGTACCTGGGGTAGATTCAAACCCATGTCTTCCTAATTTCAAGGCCAGCCCCCTCTTTTGTTCCTTTTGGTCAAATGACATAGTAGATAGAATGTGGAACCTGGAGTCTAGGAGACCTGTGTATCAATCTTGCCTCAGGCAGTAAGTAATTGGTTACCCTGGGCCAAAACCTTAACAACTCTCATCTTACTTAGTTCAGGGGATTGATGTGAGGATTAAATAAGGTAATGTATGAAAAATCTTTGCACACCTTGAAACACTATAAAATAACAGTTATTAGTAATTGTTAGTATTGCTGTTATTACTTTGCCACATTACCTCTCATCTAGTCTCTGCACATTTCCAGATTTGGGCAACACAAAGTAGGAGGCGGGGAGTGATGGGAAAGCTGGAAAGATAGGTGGGAGCCAGGTTGTAAAAGGCTGTAATGTAAAAGAAATTTGTATTTTATTCTGGAAGCAATGAGTCGCTGAAATTTGGTGAGCAGAATATCGATGTAGGCAGATCTGTGCATTAAGAATATAAATTTGGTTGTATATCTGTAACCGCATCAAATTCCTTACTTTCGTAGGGAATGGAATAGGTAGGTAGGTAGAGAACAAATTAGAAACTCAAACTTTTATTAAAAAATTGTTAAAATTGTCATTACCTGTAATTGGAAAAAATGAAATGCTACTTAAAATATATATAAATTTGATATTTATGTGGAATATGAATTCTAGAGGGGAGACACTGGAGGTGGAAAGTTCAATTATTTGCTATAGTCCATGAAAGATTTGATAAGCACTTGAGCTAGAGTGGTGTCCATGTATGTAAGTGGAAAGTGACAGAGAAACCATAACAAGGGAGTTAATAGTTCCATTGTACTCTGCCCTGGCCAGAACCTAGCTAGAATATTGTGTCCAATCCTGGGAATTATATTTTATTTTTTAAAAATTAATTTATTTTGATTTATCAACAATCACTTCCATAAGCTTTTGAGTTTTAAATTTTTCTCCCCCTTCTTCTCCACCTCCCTTCCCAAGATGGCTTGCAATCTGATATAGGCTATACATCTGGGAATTATATTTTAAGAATGATATTTACAAAATGGAGTTTATGCAGATGATATGGCCATCTACACGGTAAGGGGCAGACATTAGGAGAACTGATTGAAGGAACTGAAGGAGAAAAGATGTGGGACTCATGATAGCTGTTTTTAAGGATTTGTAAAGCGGCATTGTAGAGGAAGAATTAGAATTTTTTCTGCTTTTGCCTAGACTAAGGTTGAACTAAGAGCAATGTGCAAAATTTTGGTTTTGCTAGATATGTGAGGAAAACTTCCTAAAAAGTATAACTGTTCGTGAGTAAAATGAACTGCCCTAGGAAGTTATGGATTACACTTGATTGCTTTTTAAAAAATTTTTTATTAGGCAATTGGGGTTAAGTGACTTGCCCAGGGTCACACAGCTAGTAAGTGCCAAGTGTTTGGTCTGAGGCCAGATTTGAACTCAGGTCCTCCTGACTTCAGGGCCAGTGCTCTACCCACTGCACCACTTAGCTGCCCCTGGATTACACTTGATTGTAGATCTTTAAATGGAGCCTGGATGTTATAGAGGGGATTTCTCTGAGCTTCCTTCTGACTCAAGAGATTTTATGAAGGAAATTGAGTCTCAGAAACAAGACTGTGGTGCATAACACTTTCCTTCCCTGTCTCCCCCTGCCCCAATTCTGACATTTATACAGTGAGAGGGAGGAAGTATTTGATGAATGACCTTTTGGGTCTTAGTTTTCACATTTGCCATAGAAAAAAGAGGTTAGATTTAATGACCTCTAAGTTTCTTTGCAATTGTAAGATTCTATGAGTCTCCATTTGAATACCACATGAAAATTCACCACTCATAGCAGTTAAAGGCTCACACAATTTCTAATAGAAAAGTCATCACAGCAACATAAACTGTGAAAGGGAGTGTCACGGATCAGATGGCACTTGTAGATTCTAAGGAAGTAGGACTAATTTGAGGTGTTCACAGTCTACTGCTATGAAAATCTGATTTTTTTTTTTTTACTTTTGAGGGAAGTACAGTTAGTCTTGTGGGAAATAGAATTGTCATATTTAACCTTTCATTATTCCCAGTTACTCTGTTCTGAAAATACAATAATCCAATAAACATTTATTGTGTCTACTAAGTACCAGTGACTTGTATGCTGTTGATAAGACGTGTTTGTTTGTTTGTTTGTTTTTTGGCTAGGCAATGGGGTTAAGTGACTTGCCCATGGTCACAGTGCTAGTAAGTGTCAAGTATCTGAGTCCAGATTAGAACTCAGGTCCTCTTTACTGTAGGGCCAGTACTCTATTCACTGCGCCACCAAGCTGCCCCAACTTGTATCTTGTTGAAATACCCTTTCTGCTTGAGTGTGTAAAGGTGATTCAGTCTTCAGTTCCCTGACAAGCTGTTGACCAAGACCTAAACAGCTAAAGGTGATCAGGTCTCCTTCTTTGTAGAGGTCAGTAAGTGGAATCTTCTGGTCAGAAATATTAAGTGCAAATCTAGGGGAGCAGATATAGTAGATGAAAGATTTTGGAAATAAAACCAGGGACTAGGAGGTAAATTTTCATGTGATGGAGAAAGGCAGGGTAGGGAATAAGCATATTGTGGCTATTTTTTTATATAGTGGCTATTACATGTCAGGTATTGTATTAAGTGCTTTACAAAAACTACGTGACTTAAGCTTCCCAACAATTCTGGGATGTAGTTGCTATTATTATCCCCATTTTATGGATGAGAAAACTGAGGCAAACAGAGGTTAAGTGACTTTCCCAGTGCCACTAAGATAGCTAGTGTCATAGGCTGAATTTTAACTCACGTCTTCCTGACTCTAATCTGAATGCTCTATACACTGGTCTATCTAGATATAGGTGGGATAGCAAGAATATGTAAAATTAACAATATTTTCTTCTTCATAGAAAAAGTACTTTGATACTTCTGTGTATTATATATATATATATCATAATTGGGAGTGATTATTACTTGAACATTATTAGGTCTTAAAATGTCTCATTATTAGGGCAGTTAGAAGGAATATATATAGACAGAAAGCAGAGTTATGAGTTGAATGTGATGGTATTATTATCTAAAAAAATAAAATTAAGGGATAAGAAAGAAGAATGCACTTGGAGAAGGGGAAAAGGAGAGTTGGAATGGGATAAATTATCAGACATAAAAGTGGTCTGAAAGAGATTTTAGGCAGAGCCAAGATGGAAGAAGGAAAGCAGTGATGTGCTTGAGCTCTCCCCCCAAACCCCTCCAAATACCTATAAAAATGGCTCTAAACAAATTCTAAAGCAGAGGAACCCACAAAATGACAGTGAAACAAATTTCCAGCCAAATATAGCCTGGATGTTTGATTGGAAAGGTATATTGCCAGGCGGGGAGAGGAGCGCAGTTTGGCATGGGCTCTCAGGCTGCAGCGAACCTGGAGCAGGCCTCAGAGGGCTGAATCACGGGTAGCTGTGGTGGTTTCCAGACTTCTCAACCCACAAACACCAAAGACAACTTAGAAGGTCAGTAGGAAAAGTCTGTGACTGCAGTGAGAGAAGGAGCTAGGTCTCAGCCACCCCCAGGGACATGGCTGCCTCCTGAGCTTCTGGCCCACAGCCTGCGGGGGAATCAAGTGGCTGATCAGAGGGGGATTGCAGGAATCTCTTTGTCAGTGCTGAGGCAGGAATTTCTTGCTTCACCGGTGCTTGGATCTGGGTCACAGTTCTGAGGGGCGGTCCTGGGGTGAGGAGGAATGCTGGTGTGGTGGAGCTTGTTGTGGCAGTGGAGAGAAAACACCTCGCCCCTTAGCACAGCACCTTAGAAGAACTGAAAATTTTCAGGTCCCTACAAGTATATCTGAAAACAGTTGTACAAACCCCCAAAGCTTGGGACAGTACATTCTCCACATTGGAGGCAGACTTTTACCTTAACGAAGAGTTTAAAACTCAAGTAATTGGCCAGGATCATGAGGAAGCAGTGGAAAAAGAGTCAGACTATATTATCTTACTTTGGTGACAAAGAAGATCAAAACATACAACCAGAAGAAGACAACAAAGTCAAAGTTCCTACATCCAAAGCCTCCAAGAAAAATATGAATCAGTCCCAGGCCTTGGAAGAGCTCAAAAGGGATTTTGAGAAGCAAGAAGGAGAAGTAGAGGAAAAAGTGAGGGTTTTGCAAGAAAATCATGAAAAACAAGTCAACAGCTTGCTATAAGAGACCTAAAAAAATACTGAAGAAAATAACACCTTAAAAAATAGCTTAACCCAAATGACAAAAGAGGTCCAAAAAACCAATGAGGAGAAGAATGCCCTAAAAAGCAAAATTGGCCAAATGGAAAAGGAAATCCAAAAGCAGAAAATACTTCCTTAAAAATTAGAATAGAGCAATTGGAAGCTAGAGATTTTATGAAGAATCAAGACACTGTAAAACAAATCCAAAAGAATGAAAAATTAGAAAACAATCAACTGACCTGGAAAAATAGATCCAGGAGACAGAATTTAAAAATTATTGCACTATCTGAAAGCCATGATCAAGAAGAGAGCCTAGACATCATCTTTCAAGAAATTATCAAGGAAAACTGCCCTGATATTTTAGAACCAGAGGGCAAAATAGAAATTGAAAGAATCCACCAATCACCATCTGAAAGAGATCCCCAAAGGAAAACTCCTAGGAATATTGTAGCCAAATGCCAGAGTTTCCAGTTAAAGGAGAAAATATTACAAGCAGCCAGAAAAAAGCAATTCAAATATTGTGGAAACACAATCAGGATAACACAAGATTTAGCTGCTTCTACAGTAAGGGACCACAGGGCATGGAATATAAAATTCTGGAGAGCAAAGGAGATAGGATTACAACCAAGAATCACCTACCCAGCAAAACTGAGTATAATTCTTCAGGGGAAAAAATGGTCATTCAGTGAAATAGAGGACTTTCAAGCATTTTTGATGAAAAGATCAGAGCTGAATAGAAAATTTGATTTTCAAATACAAAACTCAAGTGGAACATGAAGAGGTAAATAGGAAAGAGGAAATCATGAGAGACTTATTAAGGTTGAACTGTTTATATTCCTGCATGGAAAGATGATATTTGTAACTCATAAGACCCTTGTCAGTATTAGGGTAGTTGGAGGGGGAAAATTATATGTATGTATATATAGATATAGATAGATGATAGATAGATAGATAGATAGATAGATAGATAGATAGATAGAGGGCACAGGGTGAGTTGAAAATGAAGGGGTCATATCTGGAGAATAAAATTAAGGGGTGAGAGAGGAATATACTAGGAGAAGGAGAAAGGGAGAGGTAGAACAGGGTAAATTATCCCACAAAAAAAAAAACAGAAAAGGCTCTTACAGTGGAGGGGAAACCAGGGAAGGTGAGAGGGAATGAGTGAATCTTATTCTCATAGAATTTGACTTAAGGAGGGAATAACATACACACTCAATTAGGTATGGAAATCTGTCTTACCCTACAGGAAAAAAGCAGGGGCAGGGGACAAGAGAGTAGGGGGATGATAGAGAGGAAGGCAGATTGGGAAAGGGGGTAATCAGAAGCAAGTACTTCTGAGGAGGGTCAGGATCAAAAGAAAGAATAGAATAAATTGGGGTAGGATAGGATCAAGGGAAATAGAGTTAGTTTTTCACAGCATGTCTACTATGGAAGTGTTTTGCATAACTGCACATATATAACCTATATTTAGTTGCTTGTCTTATCAATGAGGGTGGGTGGGGAGGGAGGAAGGGAGAAAATTTGGAACCCAAAGTTTTAAAAATACATGTTTAAAAAATGTTTTCACATGCAACTGTGGAATAAGAAATACAGGAAATGGGGTACTGAAATCCATCCTGCCCTACAGGAAAATTGAAGGGGATATAGAGAAGCGGGGGAGAGATAGAAGGGAAGGCAGACTAGGGGAAGGGGTATTCAGAATGCATGCCATCTTGGGGTGGGGGGAGGGGCGAGATGGGGTGAAAATTTGGAACTCAAAATCTTGTGGAAGTAAATATTGAAAACAAAAAAATAAGTAAAAAATTATCATAAAAAAGAGATTTTTAAAGTGGAGGGGAAAATGGGGGAAGTGGGAAGGGGGCCACATGAACCTTACTCTCTTTAGAATTGACTCAAAGAGGGAACAGTATACACATTCAGCTGGGTGCTGAAATCTATCTTACCATACGGGAAAGCAGGAAGAGAAGGGGATAAGATAAAACTGGGGTAGCTGATAGATGGGATAGCAGTTTGGGAGAGTTAAAAGTCAGAAGGAAAACACTTTTGGTTTTGGTTTTTATTTATTTTTTTTTTTTGGTGAGGCAATCAGGGTTAAGTGACTTGCCCAGCGTCACACAGTTAGTGTCAAGTGTCTAGTCTAAGACCGGATTTGAACTCAGGTCTTCCCGACTCCAGGGCCGGTGTTCTGTCCAGTGCCCCACCTAGCTGCCCAAGCAAAACACTTTTGGGAATGGACAGGGTAAAAGGAGAGAAAGATAGAGAGGGATAAACAGGAGAAATAAGATGGAGGAAAATACATAGTTGTTAATCATTACTGTGAAAAAAATTTTTATAGTGAGGTTCTCTGATAAAGACTTCATTTCTCAAACATAGAAAATTGAGTCAAATTTATAGAAATAAGAGCTATTTCTCAATTGATAGATGGTCAAAAGATGTGAACAGTTAGCTTTCAGAAAAAGTAAGAAAAGCTATGTACAGTCATTTAAAAAAAAACTCTAAATCACTATTGATTAGAAAAACACAAAGTAAAGCAATTACCTTTTACCTGTCAGATTGGTTAATATGACAGAAAAGCAAAATGACAAATATTGGTGGGGATATGGGAAAATTAAAACACTAACATACTATTGGTGAAGTTGTGTACTGATTCAACCATTCTGGAGAGCAATTTTGAATGATGCCCATAGGGCTATAAAACCATGCATACCCTCTGACTACGCAATACCACCACTGGGTCTGTATCATGGTGGTTGTTGTCTTTTGTTGTCAAAGAGGACCAAAATGACATCACTGTGATAGAGTCAAGTTTCAGTGTCTCTGACTGTGGCTAATCAGACCAGCAAGAGCTCGGAAGGCTCTACCACAGGTCAGGCACAAACAATCCGTGTGAACATTTGGGGTGGATTCTCTAAATTTGCGTATCCTGCTTTTCCTTTGAGATGTTTCAATTCTGCTTTGCTCATCAAGCACAGCACCTTCTCTGATGTGGGCATGCCTTGCTGAGCAGTCTTGTGCCAGTGTCTCTCATGTCACACAATCAGTTCCAAATTTCTTAAGAGATACCTTGAGCGTTTCCTTCTATTGCTTCTTCTGACCACCACGTGAATGCTTGCCCTTTGTGAGTTCTCCATAAAATAGTCTTTTTGGCTAATGTACGTGTTGCATTCGAACAACTTGGCCAGCCCATAGGAGTTGTGCTCTCTGAAGCAGAGTTTGGATGCTTGGCAGTTTAGCTAGAGAAAATACATCAGTGTCAATATCTTATCCTGCCAGGTGATCTTCATAATCTCCCCAAGACAATTCAAATGGAAGTGATTCAGTTTGCTGGCGTGGCGCTGGTATACTGTCCAGGTTTGACAGACATGCAACAGCGAGGTCAGCACAATAGCTCTGTACACCTTCAGTTTGGTAGTTAGTCTAATACCTCTTTTCTCCCATACATTCATAGGTCTGTATCACAAAAAGATAAAAAATCAAAAATAAAAGGACCTATGTGTACAAAAATATTTATAGCAGCTCTGTTAGTGGTGGCAAAGAATTAGAAATCGAAGAGAACAACTTAACAAGTTATATATGATTGTGAGGGAATGCTATTGTGCTTTAAGAAATAATGAGCAGGGGCAGCCAGGTGGTGCAGCGGATAGAGCACTGGCCCTGAAGTCAAGAGTACCTGAATTCAAATCCGGTCTCAGACCAAACACTTGACACTTACTAGCTGTGTGACCCTGGGCAAGTCACTTAACTGCAACTGGCTGAAAAAAAAAAGAATAAAAAAAAGAAAGAATGAGCAGCATATTCTCAGAAAAACCTGGAAAGACTTACATGAACATCAAAGTGAAATGAGCAGAATCACAACACTGTACACAGTAACAGCAATATTGTAGGATGATACACTATGAA
>NW_020945744.1:0-1131 GCF_900497805.2 Vombatus ursinus
CTGGGTCTGTATCATGGTGGTTGTTGTCCTCTGTCGTCAAAGAGGACCAAAATGATATCACTATGCTAGAGTCAAGTTTCAGTGTCTCTGACTGTGGCTGATCAGACCAGTAAGAGCTCGGAAGACTCTACCACAGGTTGGGCACAAACAGTCTGTGTGGACATTTGGAGTGGATTCTCTAAATTTGCATATCTTGCTTTTCCTTTGAGATGTTTCAATTCTGCTTTGCTCATCGAGCACAGCGCCTTCTCTGATGTGGGCATGCCTTGATGAGCAGCCTTGTGCCAGTGTCTCTTATGTCACACAATCTGTTCCAAAGTTCTTAAAAGATACCTTGAGCGTGTCCTTCTATTGCTTCTTTTGACCACCACATGAACGCTTGCCCTTTGTGAGTTCTCCATAAAATAGTCTTTTTGGCTATGTACGTGTTGCATTCGAACAACTTGGCCATCCCATAGGAGTTGTGCTCTCTGAAGCAGAGTTTGGATGCTTGGCATTTTAGCTAGAGAAAATACATCAGTGTCGATATCTTATCCTGCCAGGTGATCTTCATAATCTTCCCAAGACAATTCAAATGGAAGTGATTCAGTTTGCTGGCATGGTGCTGGTATACTGTCCAGGTTTTACAGACATACAACAGTGAGGTCAGCGCAATAGCTCTGTAGACCTTCAGTTTGGTAGTCAGTCTAATACCTCTTTTCTCCCATACTTTCATAGGTCTGTATCACAAAAAGATAAAAAATCAAAAATGAAAGGACCTATGTGTACAAAAGTATTTATAGCTGCTCTATTAGTGGTGGCAAAGAATTAGAAATTGAAGAGAACAGCTTAACAAGTTATATATGATTGTGATGGAATGCTATCGTGCTTTAAGAAATAATGAGCAGGGGCAGCCAGGTGGTGCAGTGGATAAAGCACTGGCCCTGAAGTCAGGAGTACCTGAATTTAAATCCGGTCTCAGACCAAACACTTGACACTTACTAGCTGTGTGACCCTGGGCAAGTCACTTAACTGCAACTGGCTGAAAAAAAAAGAATAAAAAAAGGAAAGAATGAGCAGCATATTCTCAGAAAAACTTGGAAAGACATGAACATCAAAGTCAAATGAGCAGAACCAGAACACTGTACACAG
>NW_020945745.1:0-1283 GCF_900497805.2 Vombatus ursinus
AAAGTCAGAAGCAAAACACTTTTGGTAATGGACAGGGTAAAAGGAGACGTAGAGTAGAATAACAAGGGGGATATAAGATGGAGGGAGATACATAGTTGGTAATCATCAGTGACAAAATTTTATAGTGAGGTTCTCTGATAAAGACTTCATTGCTCAAACATAGAAAAAACTGAATCAAACTAAGCCATTTTCATTTGATAAATGGTAAAAAGATATGAACAGGTAATTTTCAGACAAAGTAATAAAAGCTATCTATAGTCATATAAAAATGTTGTACATCACTATTGTTGAGAAAAACACAAAGTAAAACAACTCTGAGTTACTACCTTTTACCTGTTAGATTGGCAGAAAAAGAAGATGATAAATATTGGAAGGGATGTGGTAAAATTAAAACATTAATGTACTATTGGTGACATTGTACACTGATTCAACCATTCTGGAGAACAATTTTGAACTATGCCAAAAATGCTATAAAGCCAGGCATACCCTTTGACTACGCAATACCACCACTAGGTCTGTATCCCAAAAAGGTGGAAAAAAAAAAGGAAAAAGGACCTACGTGTACAAAAATGTTTATAGCAGCTCTGTTAGTGGTGACAAAGAATTGAAAATTGAGGGGAATGGTTGAAAAAGGTGTTTTGTATGATTATGATGGAACACTATTGAGTTTAAGAAATAATGAGCAGCACGGTCTCAGAAAAACCTAGAAAGACTTACATGAACGTTTGCAAAGAGAAATGAGCAGAACCAGAACATTGTACACAGTAGCAGCAATATTGTATGATGACATACTATGAATAACTTGGCTATTCTCAGCAATACAATGATCCAAGACAATTCTGTAGGACTTATGATGAAAAATATAATCCATCCTCAGAGAAAGAGCTGGTATAGCCTGAATGCAGGTCAAATTTATTCTTTATTGCTCTTGTTTTATTTTTTGTCTGTTTTCTTTCACAGATGATTTATATGAATATATGTTTTGCATGTTTACACATGAATAAAGTATGTCAAATTGCCTGCCTTCTGAATGAGGGGGTTAAGGGAAGAAACAAAAGAATGTGGAACTCAAAATTTGAAAAAAAAGAATGTTAAAATTGTGATTGCATGTAATTGGGAAAAATAAAATATTAAAGATTTTTAAAAAGTCACAATCTTTCTGATCCTCAATATCTTCAGTATTAAAAATTGAGATGATAATATACCAATATCCTGCCTGTTACACATGGTTACAATGAGAATGATGTGAGAAAATGGATATAAAGTGATTTGGAATCATAAAG
>NW_020945746.1:0-15946 GCF_900497805.2 Vombatus ursinus
TCTAATTGGGGGAGAAAAATACGTATAGGAGGGCTTCATTGCAAGGCAGATGGAAAAACTAGAGTTCCTAAAGGTTTCAGTGATAGTAATTTCAGATGGCAAGGACCAGGAGTCCTTAGGGTGCATTGGGATGTCTGCCCCACGAGTTGGGAGCCTGGAAGGGACTGGTCAGCCACCACTGTGAAGGAGGGAAAGGCCCAAAGATCAGAATGTGCTGAGAATTCTGGTCTCAATCTGGAAGGAATGGGGATGGGGTTGAGGGGAGGTCAAGAGGGAAAGAGGGAAAGGGGGAATTAGCAGAGGAGAAAGCCTAGCTTGCCGTGTGTGTGTGTGTGTGTGTGTGTGTGTGTGTGTGTGTGTGAATTGGGGTTAAGTCACTTGCCCAGAGTCACATAGCTAGTGAGTGTTATGGGTCTGAGGCCACATTTGAACTCAGGTTCTCCTGAATCCAGGGCAGGTGCTCTATCCACTGCGCCACCTAGCTGCCCCCTAGCTTATCTTTTGCTGGGATTCTGCTCAGGTCAGAGGACTGTATAGGCTCGAGAGGGCCAGTCCCTTGGGAAGGGATTCTTGATTTTCAGTGGGCTTAGGTGTGAATCCTTTTAGTGTTCTGTATTGTGTAAATAAAACCAGTTTTGTGTTTGATACCTTCACATTTCATGTACTCTTGGCTATGAGAGCTCCAACAAATGTCTAGATAATTGAAGTCTCTCATCACTATTTTATTATGACTCTGTGCCAAGTTTGTGACCAGTTTTCCTGAATTCTTCATCTGACAACCTCTTTCTATCCAAGTGGTCTGAATGTTCTCTGCTGACAAAATCACATTTGATTTTGCCTCTTAATACTCTAACACTTTTCAATTGAACAACATTCAATTCTCTCATTCTAGACTATGGACTGGTTCATTTTCCTTTTTCCAGTCATCTGTGTTTTTTTTTTCTTTAGCATAAAAATATTTTATTGGTAATTTTACATAATACTAGATGACTGTGAGTATTTTTGTTTGTATTTACATGTTGCTATGTGCATAAATTTCAATTGTGCCTGAAAATAGACAACTCCCTTTTTTTTATAGGAATTGTTAAAAATATTTAATCAAGGACCAATTAAAATAACAAAAGCTGACAAGAATAAATAGGATAAATAATTAGTTATTCCCTAGTTCTGTGCTTGATTATAAATGTCGATAGCATTAAAGGAGTCTGAGGCAAGAAAGAATAATAAAATTATTCTGTTAAAGCTTTTTCAGGAATGTAACTTTTTAAACCTGGAAATTTGTGTTGCTCTTTTTGTGGCAAATACATACAATCATTTGAAATAGAAAATGTATGTAATATGGAAAATACCAGCATATGATAATAATAGTATGTATCTGAATTATAAAGCTAAACAATCAATACTTTATAATGTTTAGTATTTAATAAACATAATAAATCAATGGGTTTTTTTTGTTTGTTTTTTTGGTTAGGCAATGGGATTAAGTGACTTGCCCAGGGTCACACAGCTAGTAAGTGTTATGTGTCTGAGGCTGGATTTGAACTCAGGTCCTCCTAAATCCAGGGCTGATGCGCTATCCACTGTGCCACCTAGCTGCCCCTAAATCAATGTTTTAAAAAGCCAAAAAAGAAAACTTGATAAAACTAGAAACAATTCAAAAATAGTAATCTAGTAAAATGTGTCAAAAATTAGCTGAAGTTTATACAAATTCTTTAATAACAGTTTTCCATTTATCCACACCAATACCAGCAAGTTTAAGCCAATAACAATTACTAAAATCTGGTAGCACTAATAATTGATTAAAATGATCTGACTTATATACACATACATACATACATATACATATATAACTTTCACAATTCTCAAATACTGCATAGCTAGGCTGCTTCAACTATGCTATAAAAATTTTAATTTAGTACATGCTTAGAGTAGCTAAATTAAGATTTGAATATTGGAATTCACTAAAAATGAAAAAAGTTACCAGTAACTGCATAATGAATGCTCTACCACATTTTCATAGCACTTTTGACTCCAGAGATCAAAATATTAATTCTGGAAATGTGGTCTTCAGTGTAGATTGCAACAAAATTACCAATTCTAATGTACTTATATTTTATGTAAAACATGTGGATTGTGCACCATGAAAATGTGGCATGTGCTGGCAAAATCTTTGCATTGGCATGTTACAGAGAAGGGACTAAAGAAACTGGAAAAAAGTAAACTTTAATGAGATTCTCCATTTAATGATGAGGCTTCTGTTGTGAGTGAAGATGACCTGGATGTTCCTTTCTTTGTATCACCAGAGCTAAAACCATTCTGACTATGCTGATCTGAAGAAGTAGCATTAGGTGCAGGAGGTGACTTAGTATTCTCCTTAAAGTCTGTAATAGTGACTGTCAGATCTCCAACAATCATTTCCAAATGCTGAGCACTGCTCTGATCTGCATTTTTCGATTGTAGCCTGGTTTTCTTATGACTGTCCTTTTTGCTAGTTTCTTTCTCTCTCACTTTTTCCCTTTTTAAATTTATCTTTTTCCCCCTCTCTTTTCTTTGATTGTCATTGGGGAGGGAAAAACTGCTGGATAACATGCTGTGCAACCACCTGGGAGACAGGTCAAGGATTTCTAGTGAAGGTGCCCTTTCTCACATTGCACATCATTATTTTGAAAGCTCCAGGGCTGTACCAGAAGGTGCAGAAAGTATAATCACAGTATCCCTCATCAGAGGATGTCTTTACTGCAGCTTCAAGTTGGTGGGGCTCTTCTTGTCTCCCAAAACTTGGCTAAAAGTACCTCATCTGTATTTTCAATAATACCCTTTATACCAGGTCAATTAATGTTCCTGAATTTTAAGGAGAAAAAAGTGAGCTGTGTGGGAGGAACAGTGCTGAATGTCTTTTGCAATAAGCAATGGTAAAAGCCCGCGTTTATAGAGAATGATTTTTAATCCATCCTCTTACTGTTACTAAAAGTCTTAGTTTGTTTTTGAAAAAATACAGTCAGATTATAGATAACTAATAAGATCCTCTTACTTAAGCAGTAAACAGATAAATATCTTTTAATTGCCATATAGTGAGCATGGCTGATTGGGTACTTTATTAATTGGATTTCTTAGCAGTATCATTGTAAAAACTTGATCCTACCACCAGATGGCAATATTATTATTCTTGAGTTCTTTTCTTCCAGAAATGGGGGAAAAAAACAAAAAGGACTTTTAATTTGCTTGTTCCCTTTATTAGCTAGTGAATTTCTTAAAGACACTTTTCAACTAATCTAAAACCGTTAAACTGTGAATTTGTTATGTAATTGCAGATGTAGAAGTATTTTGAATCTGAAGAAAATCAGGAAATCTGCATCCTTTTGCTCTGTCCTTCCCTCCCTAAAAGACATTGGATACATATTTGGATTCTTCATTTTTAAAAAATTGAGATATTAATTAAGATTAATGAGAGTAAGTATGGTATATTGGAAAGTACACTGGACTTTGTATTTAGAAGACTTGGGTTCAAATTGTAGCTTGGCAATTTACTAGCTTTGTGACCATGGGTTAAATGACAAACTCTCTCTAATCCCTTCATTTGTAGTAAGGGATTACTATTACAAGCTCTCTCTAATCCCTTCATTTGTAATAAGGGGATAATAATTGAGAACTCTCTCTACCTCCCCCTCAAGGTGCTAGTTGGGAAAGTGATTTGTAAACCATAAAGTACTTTAGAAATGTGTGCTATTATTGTTATTTCCACTTTTGAATTTTTCTAATGCCATTTATCTGTATGTCTCAGGGAAGATTGAAGATTTTTTTAAAAGAGTATCTCACATTTGTGTAAGGCATTATAAAATTGTTTTTTCTTCACACACACACACACACACACACACACACACACACACCTCCCCTAACATACAATGTTGATATAACTCTGGGAAAATAACTTAACCTCTCAATGCCCCTGGCAGTTCTCAAAAACCTGCTTTAGCAGAGGGAGTTTCTTCATCTGAAAGTTCTTATACCAGTGGAATCACAGTCTAGTCTTTATTCCTATTTTCTATTCCCATTTGACCTTAATGAAAGGGGTTTAAATCTAGATTAATTGTTACCTTTTCTCATTATCTGGGCAGCATTCGGATAGATCAACTTATTTGGAAAGTTTCTGTGTATAGTTTCAACACATATATGTGTAGAAAGATCATTGAGATTTGTACTGCCTAGAATCTAACTCAAAAGTTGGGTCTTTTGATTCTGGTAGACATACAAAATAAATTCAAATATATGGTATGAGGGGCTGAGGCCTGATGGTCTTGCATGTCCAACTAGCCCTTTTGTTTTTGCCTCAGACTTATTTGTATGCCAACCAGGGAGCTTCATGGGAGATGAGGGGAACCTTGTCACCCTATCCTGTATGTGACTCCATTTGGTTTTGTTAAGAGAGTACATGAAACAATTTTGGAGGTGCAGCTGAAACCAGGGCTTTAATAGGAGTAAAAGGAATTTTCTAACCCTAGATCAGGTGGTTGTCTGGGTTTAGGGATTGCAAGTTGGCACCAGGAGACAGAGAGACTTGATATATTCACTCCTACCATAGAACAAATTGTTTCTTAACAATTGAAGAATAAGTATTTCAATACTCTAGGGATCTATGATTGTCACTGTATATGCTTTATCTACTAATCCAGGTTGTTAACCTCCCCATATTTTAGTAGATGCTCTTCATGTATTATTGTGGCTGAAAAAAATTCTTTGTTTGGTGACCAATCTTCTGATCTTAGTTAAATCGGTTCTCAGACAAAAGATAAGCAGTCCTTTGCTAGATCTATGCTTGAAGCCTTCTCAGCTTGGAAGAGCCTGACAGAACTTATGTTCCACTGTCGTAGCTTTCAGGGGCCTAGGGTTATTTTTTCCCTGTGATGCATTGGAATAGGTTTTTAATGGAGAATAAGTATAACCAAGTATTGCACGATGATAACTTACACTTAAGTATTCACTTAGGGAACCATGTTACCTGCTTGAGCTACGTCTGGGGAAAGTAGCACTAGCTTATGAATTAAAGTTACAGAGCCACAGAACCATTGAACCATAACATTTTAGAACTAGAAGGAACTTCACAAATGATCTTGTGCTATCCCTTCATTTTATAGATGAGGAAAAGGAGCCCAAAGAGGGGAAAGGTAGCTGATAATAGGAATAGTAGAAAACCTGTGGGCAGAAAGTCAGACACAGAGGCGATTTTGGTTCTAGGAAAAAAAAAAAAGACAGCAAGCTTTAGACAAAACTGTCCAGTACCCTGGATAGCTCCTTAGGTGAGATGTTACTCTGACATTGTCTGCTGAGCTTTTGTCCCCAGCACTCAAGGCTATTTAGTTGGTTCCATTCTTGATAACTGAAGTTATTCAAACAATCTCCTTTCTTTCTACATTTTTTTTTTGGAAATGAGAAATCAAACTCATTCCTATAAGAACTTTCAGTCTGTGCCTTTCTTCTTTTTTTAAATTGTCAGAACTTTTATTGATAGAGAAGAATAATGTGAGGAGTATAGAAAACTGTTACCAAATAATAATTATCCTATACTGATATGACACTTCACCATTCATACAGTCCTTTCCTCAGAAAAATAGTGAGTGGGGCACCACCTACTTCAGACAACTACCTATGATTAGCTACAGTTTACAGTTTAGGAAAACTGAGAAGGGCTAGAAACCAAAGCCAGGTATTCTGAATCCAAGCCCTCTGCTCATCTCATTTTATCACATCACCTCCTTATCTATATTCCACCTATGGTTGTTTGGTTATTGTTGCTTTTGTTACCCTATACACTGGGAGTGGGATAAGATGGCAATCTTCTCCAAGTAATAAACTTTAGTATGACCATGCTGAATAGCATAAGGAGAGGGAGGGGAAGAAGAATTAGCTAAAACAGCTGTGATTTTTTGTCTCATATTAAACATATTTTCACATTAGTCATATTGTAAAGAAGAATTAGGACCAATGGGAGGAACCATGAAAAAGAAAAGAAAAGAAAAGAAAACAACAACAAAAAAAGAGAGCAATTAGTATGCTTCAATCTACATTCAGACTCCATAGTTCTTTCTCTGGATGTGGATAGCATTTTCCATCACGGGTCTTTTGGAGTTGTCTTAGATCCTTATATTGCTGTGAAGAGCTAAGTCTATGATAGTTAGTCATCACACAGTATGGTTGTTACTGTGTACAATGTTCTCCTGGTTCTGCTCATTTCACTCAGCATCAGTTCATGTAAGTCTTTCCAGGTTTTTCAGAAATCCACCTGCTCATCCTTTCTTACAGCACAATAGTGTTCCATTACATTCATATACAACTTGCTCAGCCATTCCCCAATTGATGGGCATCCCCTCAAATTCCAATTCTTGGCCACCACAAAAAGAGTTGCTATAAATATTTTTGTATATGTGGGTCCTTTTCCCATTTTTATGATCTCTTTGGGATACAGACCTAGAAGTGGTATTGCTGGGTCAAAGGGTATGCACAGTATTATAGCCCTTTGGGCATAGTTCCAAATTGCCCTCCAGAATGATTGGGTCAGTTCACAATGCCACCGACAATGCATTAATGTTCTAGTTTTCCCACATCTTCTCCAACATTTATCATTTTCCTGTTTTGTCATGTCAGCCAATCTGATAGGTGTGATGTGGTACCTCAGAGTTGTTTTGATTTGCATTTCTCTAATCAATAGTGATTTAGAACTTTTTTTCATATGACTATAGATAGCTTTAATTTCTTCATCTGAAAATTCAAAGAAGGTCATGTCTTTTGTCTTGATAGGTGACTATTGTTCATGTTTTCTGGAGGCACTCCAGACTGCCAGGTCATGGTAGATTATCTTGCCCTTCCTTTCATCAAAGCACTCACCTGGTTATTTCCCTGGTCTGATAGGAGTGCTTCTAGCAGTGAATATGCTGTTGTTGATGATAGATGGATCTTAGTCAAAAAGGCATATCATGCAAAGGACACTGATTTTGTAATCTGAAATCCTGAATTGGAATCTGGATTCTGTCCCTGCGCAAGTCATTTAACCCCTTTGCAACTCAGTTTCTTAATTTGTAAAGTGGAGATCATAATACTTGTCTTAGCCACCTCATAGGATTGTTGTGAGAAAAGCACCTTATCAATAGTGTGATGTAGTAAAAACAGCACTGTATTTAGAATCAGAAGACATGGTTTTGAATATTGGTTCTGTTAATTACTTCCTTTAAAAATTAAGGTAATAAAAGAGAATACTATGGGTAAGAGTGGTGTAGTGAAATGAACATTAAACTTGGGAACATCTTTCTGGGACTCCATTTCCTCATCTACAAAAGGAGAAGACTGGATTAATTGATCTCTATGGTTCTTTCTGACTCTGAAGCCTATGGTCATAGGATAAAAGATACAGACTAGATATGACCTTAGAGAATTTCTGGTCCAACTCTCATTTTACAGTTGAGGAAACTGAGACCCAGGGAGTGAAATTAACCAAAGTCCTAGGTAGTTAGTGGCAGGGGTGGGATTCTTTGGCCTTAAAACACTATGTAAAAGTGAGCTATTATTATTACTAGTTGAGAGGCAGTGTTGATAATAGAAAATACTGGACAATTCTTTCAAATAATTTATATTTGATCTTGGAAAGCACCAGTAGCTTTATCTTCCTAATTCTGCTTTTCTTTAGCAAGGATGAATTGATTTTAGCATTAGCTAGATTTGACAGCATGCTGGGCAACATATATATAATAGGTTTGGTTGGAAAATTATCTGTTAACTTCTGATCTAGTGCCCTAATTTTGCAGATGAAGAAGCTTAGGTCCAAATTTAAGTGACTTGCCTAAGGTCACCCATGTAGTAAGCATCAGAACTGAGAGCTAATTATATTTGTATTCATACTGAGGACTTGGCTTCCAGGGATTTCACAACACTTCATATAACATCCTTTTAAATCTTTAGTATTTTTGTGAGTCCAGAGTGGAGAGGAACCTGTGGAACTGTGCCTACTATTTCAATGGAGAGACAGAGATATCTAAAGATTTTGTTTTTGCCATTACATGGATAGTCAGTGATCCAGCCTGCCATCTAACTTTCTGTAGTACTTTCCCTCTACTACACTGTGTAATTTCTCTCACTTTTGTGACAAAAGAGTTGGACAAGATAGTCCCTGACCTCACTTCCAAATATGAAAATTTGCAATTCTATGAAAAGCAGATGTCATATATGACAGAGAAACAGTTCTGTCCCGAGAGGCCAGAGGAAGGTCACATCATTCATTAAAGAATGTGTTATTTTTTTCTTCCTTGAAATTTTTTTCTTCCTTTAACACACTGAAAATGGGTTATTTTTTCTTCCCTCCTGTGAAATTTTTTCTTCCTTTTCTCTTTATTCCTTAACAACCGTCTTACATGTGTGAGCATATAGTATGGACAGCTCGCCCTTGGTATTGATGCCTACATTCATTTTCTTCAATGGATATGTTCAATTTAAAAAAAATTCTATTGAAAAATGCTGAAATGTATATGACATTCTTTGTCTACTCATAAACCTGTTCTAGAAATCTAGGCTGGCATTTATAATGACCATTGACAAAGGCTGAAAGGAAGATAGTGAACGTTTTAGATATCTACCCATCTACATGTTCTCATCCTGTGAGAGGCTGTGTCCCTTCTTCTTCAGGAACTCCTCTTCTTCACAAAAATCCTACAATGGGGATCTGCCCAAAATACTGGGAACCTTCCTCTAGATCTCTTGCCATCATGCTTGGATCCTGTAGACTCTTTATTGGTTATTTTTTGTTCTTGTTGCATGACCAGCTCTCCTTTTTTTCCCTAGTTACACATCTCTGATGATATCCTTTATGCTATTTCTCCTGAACTATTTCTTGTTGGTCATGGGCAGTAGACTCATACCCACAATACACTTCTATATGATTCTTTGGATGGCCTGTAACTTTAACTCTTTGAGAATTTCAGTATCCCATGGCTCACATTCATACAACAGAAGAATATTGATGTTAAAAAAGGTGGGCCTTTTCTTGTGAAGAAACATGCTCATTAAAAGCATGATGCATTTTCTCAAAGGCTATTCAGCTCACCCTATTCCTCCTCTTCCGATTGTCCATGTTCCGTGACTATTCATGAGCTATATACTGATGGACTAGCTCTGTTGAAGATATTTCCATAGAGGGCAAATGCCTCCTTCTACAAGAGGCCTTTCCTGAGTCCCTCAGTTGTTAGTGTTTCCATTAATTACTTTGTATATATCTTGTATTTACTTTTCTATGTATAGTGTATTTCCCACAAATAAGCCATTAGGTCAAAAACAATTTGATTTTTATTTTTGTATTCTCTAGTACCTTGCACAGATTCTTAATAAATGCTCATTGAATTGAAAAGAATTGAACCATATAACATGAATTGGACAACAAGCATTTTTTTTTCATTCACAGGAGGTGTTTAGCACAAAGTTTAAAAGGAAGGGAGATTCCCTTTAGATGGTTAGGGTTCCCAGGCATTCCTATTTGTGGATAACATGGTACTGAATATCTGGGCTGCATGGAACATTGCAGAAACTCTTGAAGGAGAACTTGGAAAAAACCAGATAAATATCACATTAACAGTAGTTAATATGAAATGACCAGCAAGAGTTTACTGAGCTCATATTCTGTTCTTAGAATTTTGCTGTGTACTTGTGGATGGGGGGGAGGGGAGGACATGAAGGAATCCTTTCTCTATCTCCCTTCTCTTTTTTGACAAGCTCTTCCTTGAAGGCTCAACTTAAATACTATCTCTTCAGTGTAGTCTTTCCTGACAATAGAGTCAGAGACATCTAGATGGTCATTAAATAGAGTATTGGGTCTGGAATCAGGAAGATGTGAATTAAAATTTGACCTTAGATACTTACTAGCTGTGTCACTTAATCTCTGTCTACCTCACCTATGTCATAGTTGTTGTGAGGATCAAATATGATTATTAAGTGTTTAGCATAGTGTCTGGCACAAACTAGGTATTAAATAAATGCATGTTTTCTCTCTTCCTCTTTTCCTCCCTCCCTCCCTCCCTCCTTCCTTCTTTCCTTCCTTCCTTCCTTACTTCTCCTTCCTTGTCTTTCTTATAATTCTCAAAGCACTTATCTGGTCTCTCTTTTCACTTCTCTCATTGTCCCTTCTATCATGGCTATTTGTATACACATTGTCTCCCTATTAGATTGTAAACTCCTGAAGAACAGATCTAGTGTTATATCTATCTTTACATCCCTAGCACTTAGCTAGATGTTTTTCACAAAAGAAGTGCTAGAATAAATATTGATTTTGTTAATGAACTGAATTATAAAATTTAGTCTTTGCTCTTAAGAAGCTTCTTAGTAGGGGACTCAAGCCTAAAGTTCCCAGAAGTCAAATAATCTGAAGTAAGTAATGTAACTCAGTACTAAATTGTGGTATGGCTAACCAGAGAAGTTTATAGGAAATGAAGATAAACAAGTTTCTGGAACTTTCAGGTAAAATTAATGGACTTATTTACTGTTGGAAAGCATCATATTTCATGCAACATTATGAAAATAACCAGGTGTTCAAGAACTTGTTTACTGTGGAATCAGCCAACAGCTTTGCAGTAATTTTCTTCATTATTCACTGTGATGCCTTAAGGCCACCCTCCCACCTTTTAATACTCAGATGTACCTTGACATTGCTGGCAGTGCTATTAACTTGGATAGGGTGACTGAGACTTTTCCCCAGGGCACCAACATTTAGAGCAACACTTGTATTTTTTCAGTGACATAGGAACTGAGCTTAGCACCTAATTTTCCTCTTTTTCTCTTCAAATTCCCAGTTGCCTAATCTTCTCTATGGCCCAGCCCCATAGCCCTACCACTGAGGTGGATTATTCAGTAGTGTCCTGCCAATTTCCCATGTGGCAGGGTCTTATGATCTCTACTCTGAACTAAATTTATCTTAAAAAGTTTATTTGAAGGCATATTTCATGCCACTTGCCATGGGCATAAAAAGTGCTAACCAAAACTCTGATGCCCAGTGACCATTGCCAGGTTTTGTGATAAGTTAAGAAGATTCTATCTTCTTGGGGAGCCTCCTCTGGATATGTTGTGGGTGCTGTGAGGGCTGCCTGTGCCTGGAAATGTCCACAAATAAACTTCCTCATCTGGTGAGTCACGTCAGGGTGGGGAAGTTTTCTACTTTTATGTTTATTGGAAAGATGGGCAAAGATTTCCTTCATGCTGAGTCATCCTTTGACACAAATATGGGAATAGGGATTTGACACTTTTGTGGGGGTGGCAGACAGATTTGAGAATGATTTTCTAGTTCCTTCAATTATCCCTCAAATGCCATGATTTTCAGGCCCGTCACCATCCTGGTTGCCCTTCCTTGGATATACCCGCAATTGCTAACATCCCTCTTAAAATGTGACAACCAGCACTAAACATGATGCTCCAAGTCAAGAGTCAATCAACAAGTATTTTTTGGGAGTCTACTATGTGCCAGGGACACTGTTAGACATTGGAGATACAAGTACAAAAAAATGAAAATCCCTCCTCACAAAAAGCTTAAATTTTTTTGAAAACAACATGTTGAATTCACTATATACTCAAAAAGAAAAGCAAGCCTCTATTTGCACAGTCCCCTTCCTCTGCTCTACAGTGCACATGTATATACCCACTCTGCCTCATGTTTGCTACGCCCAGAGCAACAAAATAAAATAAAATATAATAGAAAAAAGAATGGTAGAAAAAATAAAGGAATATGGGCTTGCACCAGATTGTAAAGGACTTTAAATGCCAAATAGAGCTAATAATAGAGCAGGCGGAGAGGAACTACAGAAGCCTATGATGTTGTTATTCTAATGGACATCATGAGAAATTGGGATTTTGGTTTCTTCAGCCAATTGCATAATCAGGTTTTTTGGGGAGTAGAAAACCTCAATTTTTATATCAGTTGGCTACCACTGAAAGTAGAAAGCTCCCTATCACTCCAATGGTTTGGAGACTCATTGGAGGTCTTCCAATAAGAACTCAATTTGGTTGTATTAGAGTGTGTGGGAGGAGTTTCCAATGAGTCCAAAAAGATAGGTTGTGAAAGGCTTTAAAAACTGAACAGAGGAATTTGTTTTATCCTGGAGATAATAGGAAATAACTGGAGTTGATTGAGTAGGAATGTCACATGGAAAGACCTGCACTTTCAGAAATTACATTACCATCATCAATGTTTAGGATGGATTGGTTGTGGAGAGGCTCAAGGTAGGGAGACCAATGAGGAGGTTGTGTGTCATCTGCACAGAAATGATCACTAAGCCTATGGGAGCTGATAAGGCTCCTGGAGAAAGTATAGAGAGAAAAGAGAGAAGGACCTTGGAGAGAATCCTGGGGAACAATCAAAGTTAGAAAGTATGATATGGATGATGCCCCAAATACAGTCTCAGCAGTATGTAGTACAGTGGCAGGTATATAGGCAATGCAGTTCATATATGTAAGTGACTTGTCCAGGATCACAAAGCTAGTGTGTTGTATGGCATATATGTATATTAATTACATGTATATATTGACACATAATACACACATACTGTATATGTATATGATATATACATATCTACATATGACATAATATAGAAAGTATAGTGCACATATACATACATATGCACATACGTTTTGTATATATATATTTATTATGTACACACATAAAACTAGTTGTATGATCATGGGCAAGTCACTTGCATATATAAAATGCATTGTCTGTATTGCTCATACTGCACCAGGCACTAATCTGATCACATATTTAGGACATTATTCATATCACACATTCTAATGTTTGGTGTTCCCCAAGGTCCTGCCCTCTTTTCTTCTCCATCTACATTCTCTAGATGCCTGTCATGCCTTCACTATACTGAGCCCCCACTATACAAACCACATCTGGAAAATCATGTTAACTTTTGCTGCCCCATTTTAAAAGGGACATTAGCAAACAGAAGCACATCCAGAGAAGGAGTCTAGATGTTAAAGAGTCTGGGAGATATGTCATCAAAGGAATAATTGAAGGAGGTAGGGAATTATCTGGCAGCTAGGTGGCACAGTGGATCGAGCACTGGGCCTAGAGTCAGGAAGACTCATGTTTGTGAGTTCAAATCTGGCCTCCAACACTTACCAGCTGTATGACCCTGGGCAAGTCACTTAACCCTGTCTGCCTCAGTTTCTTCATCTACAAAATGAGCTGGAGAAGAAAATTGCAAGCCACTCCAGTATCTTTGCCAGGAAAACTCCAAATGGGGTCATGAAAAATCATACATGACTAAAAAAACTAAACAACAAAAGGGAATCATTCTTTCTGACATCGTCAGATCTCAATTCCCACACTCCTGTCCAAGGATGACTCAGAATGAAGAGAATATTTTTCCAACAAATACAACAGTAATTCTCCTCTGGATAAACAAGTTTTGAAAATGAAATACATACACACATATATGCACACACATACATGCATGTGTATAAACACGTTTCTGAAAATCGAATATATATATTTATATACACAGGTTCAATTTTTAGAAATTTGTTTATCTTTGTTTCCTATGAATTCCTTTGGTTGCCCATATACCACACTTCAGTATTAAGTTACATCACTTGCTTCTAATTGTTTACCTGCTGAGAACTTCACTTGTGATAGTAAGGCTTGGGTTCCCTACTGAGAAGCAAACATCAAATTTTATACCTCAATTCAATGACAAAGTCTGTGTAACAGCGAAATCACAGCGCTGCAACTTTCAGTCTTAGACAGTTGCCTGGAAGCACGAGGAGGTTAAATGACTTGTCCAGTGCCCCACAGTGTGTCGGAAGGAGAGGAATGGAGAGAGAGGATTCAAATGTAGATCTTGGTTGTAATATCTTGGAAGCCATAAATCTTGTGTGATCCTGACTGTGTTTCCACAATATTTGAATTGTTTCTTTCTGGCTACTTGAAGGATTTTCTCTTTGACATGGGAGCTCTAGAATTTGGTTATAATATTCTTGGGAATTTTCATTTTGGGATCTCTTTTGGGAGGTGATTGTTGGATTCTTTCAATTTCTACTTTAACTTCTGGACCTAAGATATTGGGGCTGTTTTCCTTGATAATTTCTTGAAATATGATGTCTTTGATCATGGCTTTCAGGTAATCCAATAATTCTTAATTTACTTCTTTTACTAGAGACAGGAATAGGGGCTAAAGGAATCTGGAATGTAATAACCTGGGGTGGTAAAGGAAGGATTGCTTTTTAATAGAACTATTTTTTTCATTAAACCAAGGCATGTAGGTGTTTATTTTGTGATAAGTTAGGTTGCCTGTGTTACAATGAAGATTCAAAGTCTCTAGGGGAAGTACCACACCGAAGACAACACTTTCCAGATGTCTGTGGGATGTAGTTAGGCACAGCTGAAAAATGTCATGTTCTAGCTGTGTTCTAGCACTATTTATGATACTTTTTTATCAGGACTGTTACTACTTAGCAGCATGTGCTCATCTGTACTGTGCCTTATCTATAATATTATTAAGTGCTCGATAATCCTTTTAAAATTGGTTTTTGGAACAATTGCCAAATCCAATAAGATAGAATTTAATAGTGATAAAGATAAATTGGATTAAAAAATCAACTTCATGAGGACAATACACAGACATGATTAGACAAACATTTCCATGAAAAAAATCTGGAGGTTTTAGCAGACCACATGCTCAATGAGTCAACAGTGTGACATGACAGGCAAAAATGCTAATGCTGGGCTCCATTCAGAGGCATAGCATACAGAACAAGGGAGATGATAGTGCTGCTGTACTCTATCCTAGTCACACCTTGACCCTGAGTATTGTTTTCAGTTTGGGACCCTACTTTTAGAAAGGCATTGATAAGCAAGAGCACAACAAGAACAGGGTCACCAGGATAAGGAGGAGACTGGAGACCATGTTACATAAAGAGTTGTTGAAAGAAATAGGGTTGTTCAATTTGAGGAGAGAGGACTTGGGGAAGACATGATTGCTTTCTTCAGTAATTTGAAGAAAATACCTGTTGGATCAATAAGGGTTGGACTTTTTCTACATGGTACAAGCAGGCAGAACAAGAAGCAACAGGCAGAAACTGCAGGGAAGACAGGAGTCATGAGGTTATGATATTGTGATAGATATAGAAGTACTTTGGACAGCGAACGGAAGGAGGCAAATGGAAGGCATTAGGAGTGATGGAAGAATTCACAATGGAATTCTGAGGGTGATATTTAGTTTAGGCTGAAGGCTTTGGCAATGGGGCCTGGGACTTTGGGTCCTAACTAAGGAGAGAAGAAGGCATGAAGTCGTGAAGAAAATAACCTGGAAAAGAAGATTAGACAAAGGAGTGGTGTTTGAGAGTGGAGACTGTTTTACCAAGGTCATTTGATCTATTTGATGAGAAGAGATATGAAGGCTTGAGGAACTGATGACCTTAAAGGGACCGGGTTTTGGACTGTTGGCCAAGAGTCCTGTAAATCTATTTTTGACACTATAGTAGTAGGAGAGAGAGTGAAGGAGGGAGAGAGAGAGAGGGAAGGAAAGAGAGAGAGGGAAAGAGAGAGACACACAGACAGAGAGAGAGAGACAGACACAGACACAGAGACAGACAGGGACAAAGACAGATAGACAGAGAGAGAGAGAGACAGAGACAGAGACAAAGAGGGAGAGAGGGAGGAAAGGAGGTAGGGACTGAGACAGAGATACAGAGAAAGACAGAGAGAAAGAAACAGAAAGATAGATGAGAGAGACAGAGAGAGAGAGAGAGAGAGAGAGAGAAAGTGATAACTTAAATATCTACAGAAGCTTCTAAGAAGAAAACACTCCATTTATGATAGGTAGTAAGACAATTTTCAAATTATCAGCCTTTCTAAGAGGGGAGACCAAAGGGAAGATCCAGTATGTATCATAATTCATTCTTTTCAGCAGCCAGGCCATTACTC
>NW_020945747.1:0-15946 GCF_900497805.2 Vombatus ursinus
TCTAATTGGGGGAGAAAAATACGTATAGGAGGGCTTCATTGCAAGGCAGATGGAAAAACTAGAGTTCCTAAAGGTTTCAGTGATAGTAATTTCAGATGGCAAGGACCAGGAGTCCTTAGGGTGCATTGGGATGTCTGCCCCACGAGTTGGGAGCCTGGAAGGGACTGGTCAGCCACCACTGTGAAGGAGGGAAAGGCCCAAAGATCAGAATGTGCTGAGAATTCTGGTCTCAATCTGGAAGGAATGGGGATGGGGTTGAGGGGAGGTCAAGAGGGAAAGAGGGAAAGGGGGAATTAGCAGAGGAGAAAGCCTAGCTTGCCGTGTGTGTGTGTGTGTGTGTGTGTGTGTGTGTGTGTGTGTGAATTGGGGTTAAGTCACTTGCCCAGAGTCACATAGCTAGTGAGTGTTATGGGTCTGAGGCCACATTTGAACTCAGGTTCTCCTGAATCCAGGGCAGGTGCTCTATCCACTGCGCCACCTAGCTGCCCCCTAGCTTATCTTTTGCTGGGATTCTGCTCAGGTCAGAGGACTGTATAGGCTCGAGAGGGCCAGTCCCTTGGGAAGGGATTCTTGATTTTCAGTGGGCTTAGGTGTGAATCCTTTTAGTGTTCTGTATTGTGTAAATAAAACCAGTTTTGTGTTTGATACCTTCACATTTCATGTACTCTTGGCTATGAGAGCTCCAACAAATGTCTAGATAATTGAAGTCTCTCATCACTATTTTATTATGACTCTGTGCCAAGTTTGTGACCAGTTTTCCTGAATTCTTCATCTGACAACCTCTTTCTATCCAAGTGGTCTGAATGTTCTCTGCTGACAAAATCACATTTGATTTTGCCTCTTAATACTCTAACACTTTTCAATTGAACAACATTCAATTCTCTCATTCTAGACTATGGACTGGTTCATTTTCCTTTTTCCAGTCATCTGTGTTTTTTTTTTCTTTAGCATAAAAATATTTTATTGGTAATTTTACATAATACTAGATGACTGTGAGTATTTTTGTTTGTATTTACATGTTGCTATGTGCATAAATTTCAATTGTGCCTGAAAATAGACAACTCCCTTTTTTTTATAGGAATTGTTAAAAATATTTAATCAAGGACCAATTAAAATAACAAAAGCTGACAAGAATAAATAGGATAAATAATTAGTTATTCCCTAGTTCTGTGCTTGATTATAAATGTCGATAGCATTAAAGGAGTCTGAGGCAAGAAAGAATAATAAAATTATTCTGTTAAAGCTTTTTCAGGAATGTAACTTTTTAAACCTGGAAATTTGTGTTGCTCTTTTTGTGGCAAATACATACAATCATTTGAAATAGAAAATGTATGTAATATGGAAAATACCAGCATATGATAATAATAGTATGTATCTGAATTATAAAGCTAAACAATCAATACTTTATAATGTTTAGTATTTAATAAACATAATAAATCAATGGGTTTTTTTTGTTTGTTTTTTTGGTTAGGCAATGGGATTAAGTGACTTGCCCAGGGTCACACAGCTAGTAAGTGTTATGTGTCTGAGGCTGGATTTGAACTCAGGTCCTCCTAAATCCAGGGCTGATGCGCTATCCACTGTGCCACCTAGCTGCCCCTAAATCAATGTTTTAAAAAGCCAAAAAAGAAAACTTGATAAAACTAGAAACAATTCAAAAATAGTAATCTAGTAAAATGTGTCAAAAATTAGCTGAAGTTTATACAAATTCTTTAATAACAGTTTTCCATTTATCCACACCAATACCAGCAAGTTTAAGCCAATAACAATTACTAAAATCTGGTAGCACTAATAATTGATTAAAATGATCTGACTTATATACACATACATACATACATATACATATATAACTTTCACAATTCTCAAATACTGCATAGCTAGGCTGCTTCAACTATGCTATAAAAATTTTAATTTAGTACATGCTTAGAGTAGCTAAATTAAGATTTGAATATTGGAATTCACTAAAAATGAAAAAAGTTACCAGTAACTGCATAATGAATGCTCTACCACATTTTCATAGCACTTTTGACTCCAGAGATCAAAATATTAATTCTGGAAATGTGGTCTTCAGTGTAGATTGCAACAAAATTACCAATTCTAATGTACTTATATTTTATGTAAAACATGTGGATTGTGCACCATGAAAATGTGGCATGTGCTGGCAAAATCTTTGCATTGGCATGTTACAGAGAAGGGACTAAAGAAACTGGAAAAAAGTAAACTTTAATGAGATTCTCCATTTAATGATGAGGCTTCTGTTGTGAGTGAAGATGACCTGGATGTTCCTTTCTTTGTATCACCAGAGCTAAAACCATTCTGACTATGCTGATCTGAAGAAGTAGCATTAGGTGCAGGAGGTGACTTAGTATTCTCCTTAAAGTCTGTAATAGTGACTGTCAGATCTCCAACAATCATTTCCAAATGCTGAGCACTGCTCTGATCTGCATTTTTCGATTGTAGCCTGGTTTTCTTATGACTGTCCTTTTTGCTAGTTTCTTTCTCTCTCACTTTTTCCCTTTTTAAATTTATCTTTTTCCCCCTCTCTTTTCTTTGATTGTCATTGGGGAGGGAAAAACTGCTGGATAACATGCTGTGCAACCACCTGGGAGACAGGTCAAGGATTTCTAGTGAAGGTGCCCTTTCTCACATTGCACATCATTATTTTGAAAGCTCCAGGGCTGTACCAGAAGGTGCAGAAAGTATAATCACAGTATCCCTCATCAGAGGATGTCTTTACTGCAGCTTCAAGTTGGTGGGGCTCTTCTTGTCTCCCAAAACTTGGCTAAAAGTACCTCATCTGTATTTTCAATAATACCCTTTATACCAGGTCAATTAATGTTCCTGAATTTTAAGGAGAAAAAAGTGAGCTGTGTGGGAGGAACAGTGCTGAATGTCTTTTGCAATAAGCAATGGTAAAAGCCCGCGTTTATAGAGAATGATTTTTAATCCATCCTCTTACTGTTACTAAAAGTCTTAGTTTGTTTTTGAAAAAATACAGTCAGATTATAGATAACTAATAAGATCCTCTTACTTAAGCAGTAAACAGATAAATATCTTTTAATTGCCATATAGTGAGCATGGCTGATTGGGTACTTTATTAATTGGATTTCTTAGCAGTATCATTGTAAAAACTTGATCCTACCACCAGATGGCAATATTATTATTCTTGAGTTCTTTTCTTCCAGAAATGGGGGAAAAAAACAAAAAGGACTTTTAATTTGCTTGTTCCCTTTATTAGCTAGTGAATTTCTTAAAGACACTTTTCAACTAATCTAAAACCGTTAAACTGTGAATTTGTTATGTAATTGCAGATGTAGAAGTATTTTGAATCTGAAGAAAATCAGGAAATCTGCATCCTTTTGCTCTGTCCTTCCCTCCCTAAAAGACATTGGATACATATTTGGATTCTTCATTTTTAAAAAATTGAGATATTAATTAAGATTAATGAGAGTAAGTATGGTATATTGGAAAGTACACTGGACTTTGTATTTAGAAGACTTGGGTTCAAATTGTAGCTTGGCAATTTACTAGCTTTGTGACCATGGGTTAAATGACAAACTCTCTCTAATCCCTTCATTTGTAGTAAGGGATTACTATTACAAGCTCTCTCTAATCCCTTCATTTGTAATAAGGGGATAATAATTGAGAACTCTCTCTACCTCCCCCTCAAGGTGCTAGTTGGGAAAGTGATTTGTAAACCATAAAGTACTTTAGAAATGTGTGCTATTATTGTTATTTCCACTTTTGAATTTTTCTAATGCCATTTATCTGTATGTCTCAGGGAAGATTGAAGATTTTTTTAAAAGAGTATCTCACATTTGTGTAAGGCATTATAAAATTGTTTTTTCTTCACACACACACACACACACACACACACACACACACACCTCCCCTAACATACAATGTTGATATAACTCTGGGAAAATAACTTAACCTCTCAATGCCCCTGGCAGTTCTCAAAAACCTGCTTTAGCAGAGGGAGTTTCTTCATCTGAAAGTTCTTATACCAGTGGAATCACAGTCTAGTCTTTATTCCTATTTTCTATTCCCATTTGACCTTAATGAAAGGGGTTTAAATCTAGATTAATTGTTACCTTTTCTCATTATCTGGGCAGCATTCGGATAGATCAACTTATTTGGAAAGTTTCTGTGTATAGTTTCAACACATATATGTGTAGAAAGATCATTGAGATTTGTACTGCCTAGAATCTAACTCAAAAGTTGGGTCTTTTGATTCTGGTAGACATACAAAATAAATTCAAATATATGGTATGAGGGGCTGAGGCCTGATGGTCTTGCATGTCCAACTAGCCCTTTTGTTTTTGCCTCAGACTTATTTGTATGCCAACCAGGGAGCTTCATGGGAGATGAGGGGAACCTTGTCACCCTATCCTGTATGTGACTCCATTTGGTTTTGTTAAGAGAGTACATGAAACAATTTTGGAGGTGCAGCTGAAACCAGGGCTTTAATAGGAGTAAAAGGAATTTTCTAACCCTAGATCAGGTGGTTGTCTGGGTTTAGGGATTGCAAGTTGGCACCAGGAGACAGAGAGACTTGATATATTCACTCCTACCATAGAACAAATTGTTTCTTAACAATTGAAGAATAAGTATTTCAATACTCTAGGGATCTATGATTGTCACTGTATATGCTTTATCTACTAATCCAGGTTGTTAACCTCCCCATATTTTAGTAGATGCTCTTCATGTATTATTGTGGCTGAAAAAAATTCTTTGTTTGGTGACCAATCTTCTGATCTTAGTTAAATCGGTTCTCAGACAAAAGATAAGCAGTCCTTTGCTAGATCTATGCTTGAAGCCTTCTCAGCTTGGAAGAGCCTGACAGAACTTATGTTCCACTGTCGTAGCTTTCAGGGGCCTAGGGTTATTTTTTCCCTGTGATGCATTGGAATAGGTTTTTAATGGAGAATAAGTATAACCAAGTATTGCACGATGATAACTTACACTTAAGTATTCACTTAGGGAACCATGTTACCTGCTTGAGCTACGTCTGGGGAAAGTAGCACTAGCTTATGAATTAAAGTTACAGAGCCACAGAACCATTGAACCATAACATTTTAGAACTAGAAGGAACTTCACAAATGATCTTGTGCTATCCCTTCATTTTATAGATGAGGAAAAGGAGCCCAAAGAGGGGAAAGGTAGCTGATAATAGGAATAGTAGAAAACCTGTGGGCAGAAAGTCAGACACAGAGGCGATTTTGGTTCTAGGAAAAAAAAAAAAGACAGCAAGCTTTAGACAAAACTGTCCAGTACCCTGGATAGCTCCTTAGGTGAGATGTTACTCTGACATTGTCTGCTGAGCTTTTGTCCCCAGCACTCAAGGCTATTTAGTTGGTTCCATTCTTGATAACTGAAGTTATTCAAACAATCTCCTTTCTTTCTACATTTTTTTTTTGGAAATGAGAAATCAAACTCATTCCTATAAGAACTTTCAGTCTGTGCCTTTCTTCTTTTTTTAAATTGTCAGAACTTTTATTGATAGAGAAGAATAATGTGAGGAGTATAGAAAACTGTTACCAAATAATAATTATCCTATACTGATATGACACTTCACCATTCATACAGTCCTTTCCTCAGAAAAATAGTGAGTGGGGCACCACCTACTTCAGACAACTACCTATGATTAGCTACAGTTTACAGTTTAGGAAAACTGAGAAGGGCTAGAAACCAAAGCCAGGTATTCTGAATCCAAGCCCTCTGCTCATCTCATTTTATCACATCACCTCCTTATCTATATTCCACCTATGGTTGTTTGGTTATTGTTGCTTTTGTTACCCTATACACTGGGAGTGGGATAAGATGGCAATCTTCTCCAAGTAATAAACTTTAGTATGACCATGCTGAATAGCATAAGGAGAGGGAGGGGAAGAAGAATTAGCTAAAACAGCTGTGATTTTTTGTCTCATATTAAACATATTTTCACATTAGTCATATTGTAAAGAAGAATTAGGACCAATGGGAGGAACCATGAAAAAGAAAAGAAAAGAAAAGAAAACAACAACAAAAAAAGAGAGCAATTAGTATGCTTCAATCTACATTCAGACTCCATAGTTCTTTCTCTGGATGTGGATAGCATTTTCCATCACGGGTCTTTTGGAGTTGTCTTAGATCCTTATATTGCTGTGAAGAGCTAAGTCTATGATAGTTAGTCATCACACAGTATGGTTGTTACTGTGTACAATGTTCTCCTGGTTCTGCTCATTTCACTCAGCATCAGTTCATGTAAGTCTTTCCAGGTTTTTCAGAAATCCACCTGCTCATCCTTTCTTACAGCACAATAGTGTTCCATTACATTCATATACAACTTGCTCAGCCATTCCCCAATTGATGGGCATCCCCTCAAATTCCAATTCTTGGCCACCACAAAAAGAGTTGCTATAAATATTTTTGTATATGTGGGTCCTTTTCCCATTTTTATGATCTCTTTGGGATACAGACCTAGAAGTGGTATTGCTGGGTCAAAGGGTATGCACAGTATTATAGCCCTTTGGGCATAGTTCCAAATTGCCCTCCAGAATGATTGGGTCAGTTCACAATGCCACCGACAATGCATTAATGTTCTAGTTTTCCCACATCTTCTCCAACATTTATCATTTTCCTGTTTTGTCATGTCAGCCAATCTGATAGGTGTGATGTGGTACCTCAGAGTTGTTTTGATTTGCATTTCTCTAATCAATAGTGATTTAGAACTTTTTTTCATATGACTATAGATAGCTTTAATTTCTTCATCTGAAAATTCAAAGAAGGTCATGTCTTTTGTCTTGATAGGTGACTATTGTTCATGTTTTCTGGAGGCACTCCAGACTGCCAGGTCATGGTAGATTATCTTGCCCTTCCTTTCATCAAAGCACTCACCTGGTTATTTCCCTGGTCTGATAGGAGTGCTTCTAGCAGTGAATATGCTGTTGTTGATGATAGATGGATCTTAGTCAAAAAGGCATATCATGCAAAGGACACTGATTTTGTAATCTGAAATCCTGAATTGGAATCTGGATTCTGTCCCTGCGCAAGTCATTTAACCCCTTTGCAACTCAGTTTCTTAATTTGTAAAGTGGAGATCATAATACTTGTCTTAGCCACCTCATAGGATTGTTGTGAGAAAAGCACCTTATCAATAGTGTGATGTAGTAAAAACAGCACTGTATTTAGAATCAGAAGACATGGTTTTGAATATTGGTTCTGTTAATTACTTCCTTTAAAAATTAAGGTAATAAAAGAGAATACTATGGGTAAGAGTGGTGTAGTGAAATGAACATTAAACTTGGGAACATCTTTCTGGGACTCCATTTCCTCATCTACAAAAGGAGAAGACTGGATTAATTGATCTCTATGGTTCTTTCTGACTCTGAAGCCTATGGTCATAGGATAAAAGATACAGACTAGATATGACCTTAGAGAATTTCTGGTCCAACTCTCATTTTACAGTTGAGGAAACTGAGACCCAGGGAGTGAAATTAACCAAAGTCCTAGGTAGTTAGTGGCAGGGGTGGGATTCTTTGGCCTTAAAACACTATGTAAAAGTGAGCTATTATTATTACTAGTTGAGAGGCAGTGTTGATAATAGAAAATACTGGACAATTCTTTCAAATAATTTATATTTGATCTTGGAAAGCATCAGTAGCTTTATCTTCCTAATTCTGCTTTTCTTTAGCAAGGATGAATTGATTTTAGCATTAGCTAGATTTGACAGCATGCTGGGCAACATATATATAATAGGTTTGGTTGGAAAATTATCTGTTAACTTCTGATCTAGTGCCCTAATTTTGCAGATGAAGAAGCTTAGGTCCAAATTTAAGTGACTTGCCTAAGGTCACCCATGTAGTAAGCATCAGAACTGAGAGCTAATTATATTTGTATTCATACTGAGGACTTGGCTTCCAGGGATTTCACAACACTTCATATAACATCCTTTTAAATCTTTAGTATTTTTGTGAGTCCAGAGTGGAGAGGAACCTGTGGAACTGTGCCTACTATTTCAATGGAGAGACAGAGATATCTAAAGATTTTGTTTTTGCCATTACATGGATAGTCAGTGATCCAGCCTGCCATCTAACTTTCTGTAGTACTTTCCCTCTACTACACTGTGTAATTTCTCTCACTTTTGTGACAAAAGAGTTGGACAAGATAGTCCCTGACCTCACTTCCAAATATGAAAATTTGCAATTCTATGAAAAGCAGATGTCATATATGACAGAGAAACAGTTCTGTCCCGAGAGGCCAGAGGAAGGTCACATCATTCATTAAAGAATGTGTTATTTTTTTCTTCCTTGAAATTTTTTTCTTCCTTTAACACACTGAAAATGGGTTATTTTTTCTTCCCTCCTGTGAAATTTTTTCTTCCTTTTCTCTTTATTCCTTAACAACCGTCTTACATGTGTGAGCATATAGTATGGACAGCTCGCCCTTGGTATTGATGCCTACATTCATTTTCTTCAATGGATATGTTCAATTTAAAAAAAATTCTATTGAAAAATGCTGAAATGTATATGACATTCTTTGTCTACTCATAAACCTGTTCTAGAAATCTAGGCTGGCATTTATAATGACCATTGACAAAGGCTGAAAGGAAGATAGTGAACGTTTTAGATATCTACCCATCTACATGTTCTCATCCTGTGAGAGGCTGTGTCCCTTCTTCTTCAGGAACTCCTCTTCTTCACAAAAATCCTACAATGGGGATCTGCCCAAAATACTGGGAACCTTCCTCTAGATCTCTTGCCATCATGCTTGGATCCTGTAGACTCTTTATTGGTTATTTTTTGTTCTTGTTGCATGACCAGCTCTCCTTTTTTTCCCTAGTTACACATCTCTGATGATATCCTTTATGCTATTTCTCCTGAACTATTTCTTGTTGGTCATGGGCAGTAGACTCATACCCACAATACACTTCTATATGATTCTTTGGATGGCCTGTAACTTTAACTCTTTGAGAATTTCAGTATCCCATGGCTCACATTCATACAACAGAAGAATATTGATGTTAAAAAAGGTGGGCCTTTTCTTGTGAAGAAACATGCTCATTAAAAGCATGATGCATTTTCTCAAAGGCTATTCAGCTCACCCTATTCCTCCTCTTCCGATTGTCCATGTTCCGTGACTATTCATGAGCTATATACTGATGGACTAGCTCTGTTGAAGATATTTCCATAGAGGGCAAATGCCTCCTTCTACAAGAGGCCTTTCCTGAGTCCCTCAGTTGTTAGTGTTTCCATTAATTACTTTGTATATATCTTGTATTTACTTTTCTATGTATAGTGTATTTCCCACAAATAAGCCATTAGGTCAAAAACAATTTGATTTTTATTTTTGTATTCTCTAGTACCTTGCACAGATTCTTAATAAATGCTCATTGAATTGAAAAGAATTGAACCATATAACATGAATTGGACAACAAGCATTTTTTTTTCATTCACAGGAGGTGTTTAGCACAAAGTTTAAAAGGAAGGGAGATTCCCTTTAGATGGTTAGGGTTCCCAGGCATTCCTATTTGTGGATAACATGGTACTGAATATCTGGGCTGCATGGAACATTGCAGAAACTCTTGAAGGAGAACTTGGAAAAAACCAGATAAATATCACATTAACAGTAGTTAATATGAAATGACCAGCAAGAGTTTACTGAGCTCATATTCTGTTCTTAGAATTTTGCTGTGTACTTGTGGATGGGGGGGAGGGGAGGACATGAAGGAATCCTTTCTCTATCTCCCTTCTCTTTTTTGACAAGCTCTTCCTTGAAGGCTCAACTTAAATACTATCTCTTCAGTGTAGTCTTTCCTGACAATAGAGTCAGAGACATCTAGATGGTCATTAAATAGAGTATTGGGTCTGGAATCAGGAAGATGTGAATTAAAATTTGACCTTAGATACTTACTAGCTGTGTCACTTAATCTCTGTCTACCTCACCTATGTCATAGTTGTTGTGAGGATCAAATATGATTATTAAGTGTTTAGCATAGTGTCTGGCACAAACTAGGTATTAAATAAATGCATGTTTTCTCTCTTCCTCTTTTCCTCCCTCCCTCCCTCCCTCCTTCCTTCTTTCCTTCCTTCCTTCCTTACTTCTCCTTCCTTGTCTTTCTTATAATTCTCAAAGCACTTATCTGGTCTCTCTTTTCACTTCTCTCATTGTCCCTTCTATCATGGCTATTTGTATACACATTGTCTCCCTATTAGATTGTAAACTCCTGAAGAACAGATCTAGTGTTATATCTATCTTTACATCCCTAGCACTTAGCTAGATGTTTTTCACAAAAGAAGTGCTAGAATAAATATTGATTTTGTTAATGAACTGAATTATAAAATTTAGTCTTTGCTCTTAAGAAGCTTCTTAGTAGGGGACTCAAGCCTAAAGTTCCCAGAAGTCAAATAATCTGAAGTAAGTAATGTAACTCAGTACTAAATTGTGGTATGGCTAACCAGAGAAGTTTATAGGAAATGAAGATAAACAAGTTTCTGGAACTTTCAGGTAAAATTAATGGACTTATTTACTGTTGGAAAGCATCATATTTCATGCAACATTATGAAAATAACCAGGTGTTCAAGAACTTGTTTACTGTGGAATCAGCCAACAGCTTTGCAGTAATTTTCTTCATTATTCACTGTGATGCCTTAAGGCCACCCTCCCACCTTTTAATACTCAGATGTACCTTGACATTGCTGGCAGTGCTATTAACTTGGATAGGGTGACTGAGACTTTTCCCCAGGGCACCAACATTTAGAGCAACACTTGTATTTTTTCAGTGACATAGGAACTGAGCTTAGCACCTAATTTTCCTCTTTTTCTCTTCAAATTCCCAGTTGCCTAATCTTCTCTATGGCCCAGCCCCATAGCCCTACCACTGAGGTGGATTATTCAGTAGTGTCCTGCCAATTTCCCATGTGGCAGGGTCTTATGATCTCTACTCTGAACTAAATTTATCTTAAAAAGTTTATTTGAAGGCATATTTCATGCCACTTGCCATGGGCATAAAAAGTGCTAACCAAAACTCTGATGCCCAGTGACCATTGCCAGGTTTTGTGATAAGTTAAGAAGATTCTATCTTCTTGGGGAGCCTCCTCTGGATATGTTGTGGGTGCTGTGAGGGCTGCCTGTGCCTGGAAATGTCCACAAATAAACTTCCTCATCTGGTGAGTCACGTCAGGGTGGGGAAGTTTTCTACTTTTATGTTTATTGGAAAGATGGGCAAAGATTTCCTTCATGCTGAGTCATCCTTTGACACAAATATGGGAATAGGGATTTGACACTTTTGTGGGGGTGGCAGACAGATTTGAGAATGATTTTCTAGTTCCTTCAATTATCCCTCAAATGCCATGATTTTCAGGCCCGTCACCATCCTGGTTGCCCTTCCTTGGATATACCCGCAATTGCTAACATCCCTCTTAAAATGTGACAACCAGCACTAAACATGATGCTCCAAGTCAAGAGTCAATCAACAAGTATTTTTTGGGAGTCTACTATGTGCCAGGGACACTGTTAGACATTGGAGATACAAGTACAAAAAAATGAAAATCCCTCCTCACAAAAAGCTTAAATTTTTTTGAAAACAACATGTTGAATTCACTATATACTCAAAAAGAAAAGCAAGCCTCTATTTGCACAGTCCCCTTCCTCTGCTCTACAGTGCACATGTATATACCCACTCTGCCTCATGTTTGCTACGCCCAGAGCAACAAAATAAAATAAAATATAATAGAAAAAAGAATGGTAGAAAAAATAAAGGAATATGGGCTTGCACCAGATTGTAAAGGACTTTAAATGCCAAATAGAGCTAATAATAGAGCAGGCGGAGAGGAACTACAGAAGCCTATGATGCTGTTATTCTAATGGACATCATGAGAAATTGGGATTTTGGTTTCTTCAGCCAATTGCATAATCAGGTTTTTTGGGGAGTAGAAAACCTCAATTTTTATATCAGTTGGCTACCACTGAAAGTAGAAAGCTCCCTATCACTCCAATGGTTTGGAGACTCATTGGAGGTCTTCCAATAAGAACTCAATTTGGTTGTATTAGAGTGTGTGGGAGGAGTTTCCAATGAGTCCAAAAAGATAGGTTGTGAAAGGCTTTAAAAACTGAACAGAGGAATTTGTTTTATCCTGGAGATAATAGGAAATAACTGGAGTTGATTGAGTAGGAATGTCACATGGAAAGACCTGCACTTTCAGAAATTACATTACCATCATCAATGTTTAGGATGGATTGGTTGTGGAGAGGCTCAAGGTAGGGAGACCAATGAGGAGGTTGTGTGTCATCTGCACAGAAATGATCACTAAGCCTATGGGAGCTGATAAGGCTCCTGGAGAAAGTATAGAGAGAAAAGAGAGAAGGACCTTGGAGAGAATCCTGGGGAACAATCAAAGTTAGAAAGTATGATATGGATGATGCCCCAAATACAGTCTCAGCAGTATGTAGTACAGTGGCAGGTATATAGGCAATGCAGTTCATATATGTAAGTGACTTGTCCAGGATCACAAAGCTAGTGTGTTGTATGGCATATATGTATATTAATTACATGTATATATTGACACACAATACACACATACTGTATATGTATATGATATATACATATCTACATATGACATAATATAGAAAGTATAGTGCACATATACATACATATGCACATACGTTTTGTATATATATATTTATTATGTACACACATAAAACTAGTTGTATGATCATGGGCAAGTCACTTGCATATATAAAATGCATTGTCTGTATTGCTCATACTGCACCAGGCACTAATCTGATCACATATTTAGGACATTATTCATATCACACATTCTAATGTTTGGTGTTCCCCAAGGTCCTGCCCTCTTTTCTTCTCCATCTACATTCTCTAGATGCCTGTCATGCCTTCACTATACTGAGCCCCCACTATACAAACCACATCTGGAAAATCATGTTAACTTTTGCTGCCCCATTTTAAAAGGGACATTAGCAAACAGAAGCACATCCAGAGAAGGAGTCTAGATGTTAAAGAGTCTGGGAGATATGTCATCAAAGGAATAATTGAAGGAGGTAGGGAATTATCTGGCAGCTAGGTGGCACAGTGGATCGAGCACTGGGCCTAGAGTCAGGAAGACTCATGTTTGTGAGTTCAAATCTGGCCTCCAACACTTACCAGCTGTATGACCCTGGGCAAGTCACTTAACCCTGTCTGCCTCAGTTTCTTCATCTACAAAATGAGCTGGAGAAGAAAATTGCAAGCCACTCCAGTATCTTTGCCAGGAAAACTCCAAATGGGGTCATGAAAAATCATACATGACTAAAAAAACTAAACAACAAAAGGGAATCATTCTTTCTGACATCGTCAGATCTCAATTCCCACACTCCTGTCCAAGGATGACTCAGAATGAAGAGAATATTTTTCCAACAAATACAACAGTAATTCTCCTCTGGATAAACAAGTTTTGAAAATGAAATACATACACACATATATGCACACACATACATGCATGTGTATAAACACGTTTCTGAAAATCGAATATATATATTTATATACACAGGTTCAATTTTTAGAAATTTGTTTATCTTTGTTTCCTATGAATTCCTTTGGTTGCCCATATACCACACTTCAGTATTAAGTTACATCACTTGCTTCTAATTGTTTACCTGCTGAGAACTTCACTTGTGATAGTAAGGCTTGGGTTCCCTACTGAGAAGCAAACATCAAATTTTATACCTCAATTCAATGACAAAGTCTGTGTAACAGCGAAATCACAGCGCTGCAACTTTCAGTCTTAGACAGTTGCCTGGAAGCACGAGGAGGTTAAATGACTTGTCCAGTGCCCCACAGTGTGTCGGAAGGAGAGGAATGGAGAGAGAGGATTCAAATGTAGATCTTGGTTGTAATATCTTGGAAGCCATAAATCTTGTGTGATCCTGACTGTGTTTCCACAATATTTGAATTGTTTCTTTCTGGCTACTTGAAGGATTTTCTCTTTGACATGGGAGCTCTAGAATTTGGTTATAATATTCTTGGGAATTTTCATTTTGGGATCTCTTTTGGGAGGTGATTGTTGGATTCTTTCAATTTCTACTTTAACTTCTGGACCTAAGATATTGGGGCTGTTTTCCTTGATAATTTCTTGAAATATGATGTCTTTGATCATGGCTTTCAGGTAATCCAATAATTCTTAATTTACTTCTTTTACTAGAGACAGGAATAGGGGCTAAAGGAATCTGGAATGTAATAACCTGGGGTGGTAAAGGAAGGATTGCTTTTTAATAGAACTATTTTTTTCATTAAACCAAGGCATGTAGGTGTTTATTTTGTGATAAGTTAGGTTGCCTGTGTTACAATGAAGATTCAAAGTCTCTAGGGGAAGTACCACACCGAAGACAACACTTTCCAGATGTCTGTGGGATGTAGTTAGGCACAGCTGAAAAATGTCATGTTCTAGCTGTGTTCTAGCACTATTTATGATACTTTTTTATCAGGACTGTTACTACTTAGCAGCATGTGCTCATCTGTACTGTGCCTTATCTATAATATTATTAAGTGCTCGATAATCCTTTTAAAATTGGTTTTTGGAACAATTGCCAAATCCAATAAGATAGAATTTAATAGTGATAAAGATAAATTGGATTAAAAAATCAACTTCATGAGGACAATACACAGACATGATTAGACAAACATTTCCATGAAAAAAATCTGGAGGTTTTAGCAGACCACATGCTCAATGAGTCAACAGTGTGACATGACAGGCAAAAATGCTAATGCTGGGCTCCATTCAGAGGCATAGCATACAGAACAAGGGAGATGATAGTGCTGCTGTACTCTATCCTAGTCACACCTTGACCCTGAGTATTGTTTTCAGTTTGGGACCCTACTTTTAGAAAGGCATTGATAAGCAAGAGCACAACAAGAACAGGGTCACCAGGATAAGGAGGAGACTGGAGACCATGTTACATAAAGAGTTGTTGAAAGAAATAGGGTTGTTCAATTTGAGGAGAGAGGACTTGGGGAAGACATGATTGCTTTCTTCAGTAATTTGAAGAAAATACCTGTTGGATCAATAAGGGTTGGACTTTTTCTACATGGTACAAGCAGGCAGAACAAGAAGCAACAGGCAGAAACTGCAGGGAAGACAGGAGTCATGAGGTTATGATATTGTGATAGATATAGAAGTACTTTGGACAGCGAACGGAAGGAGGCAAATGGAAGGCATTAGGAGTGATGGAAGAATTCACAATGGAATTCTGAGGGTGATATTTAGTTTAGGCTGAAGGCTTTGGCAATGGGGCCTGGGACTTTGGGTCCTAACTAAGGAGAGAAGAAGGCATGAAGTCGTGAAGAAAATAACCTGGAAAAGAAGATTAGACAAAGGAGTGGTGTTTGAGAGTGGAGACTGTTTTACCAAGGTCATTTGATCTATTTGATGAGAAGAGATATGAAGGCTTGAGGAACTGATGACCTTAAAGGGACCGGGTTTTGGACTGTTGGCCAAGAGTCCTGTAAATCTATTTTTGACACTATAGTAGTAGGAGAGAGAGTGAAGGAGGGAGAGAGAGAGAGGGAAGGAAAGAGAGAGAGGGAAAGAGAGAGACACACAGACAGAGAGAGAGAGACAGACACAGACACAGAGACAGACAGGGACAAAGACAGATAGACAGAGAGAGAGAGAGACAGAGACAGAGACAAAGAGGGAGAGAGGGAGGAAAGGAGGTAGGGACTGAGACAGAGATACAGAGAAAGACAGAGAGAAAGAAACAGAAAGATAGATGAGAGAGACAGAGAGAGAGAGAGAGAGAGAGAGAGAAAGTGATAACTTAAATATCTACAGAAGCTTCTAAGAAGAAAACACTCCATTTATGATAGGTAGTAAGACAATTTTCAAATTATCAGCCTTTCTAAGAGGGGAGACCAAAGGGAAGAGCCAGTATGTATCATAATTCATTCTTTTCAGCAGCCAGGCCATTACTC